>NC_056730.1:89282496-89582496 GCF_019279795.1 Protopterus annectens | reverse complement strand
ATGCAGAGGGTATGATATCTGATAAAGATTCAAAAAATATAAATATAAAGTAGTAAAACCACAAAAACTGAAAACAGCTCCACCACAAGCCCAAAAAACAAGGCTTAATTTCCAATGAAAATTTATTCTGGTACCTTGGCTTTTCACCTTCTAATGAATAACTTGGACATTAAACGACCACCTAAATTATACACCAAGTGCTGTTACAAAACAATTATTAACCAATTATCCAATTTATCAATAAATAAAATGCTGCATACATTTAAACAATCCAGCATTCCACTAAACAACAGTGAATTTTTAAAAAAACTGTATGTATGTCAAACAATTATTTCTTCACTAACTTAATACTTTATTTAAACATCCTGTTTTACAAAGTTAAATTACTATCAATATAAATCACTGGAAATATAGGCCGCGGTGGTGCAGCAGTTAGCATTGTCGCCTCACAGCAAGAGGGTCTCCTGCTCGATTCTCGGCTGGAGTGCCTTCTGTGTGGAGTCTGTATGTCCTCCCTGCAGTTGAGTGATGTTAAAAACATGCAGATAGGTGTGTGGGTGACTGGGTGTGCCTTCTTTGAAGGTTGGGTGTCAGGCTGGCAACTTGGCACTGTAAAAATCCACTGCCAATCATTAGCGGACCAAAGTTCTGCTGTGGTGACCCCTAACTGGGATAAGCCAAAAGAGTTATTCTATAAATCACTGGAAATCAAGCCTTTTTGGACTTGTGGTGGAACTGTTTCCAGTTTGTGGTATGATATTTGACTAAGATGTGTGACTGGGTTTTGTTCACTGTGAGAAGGTTTTGGAGAAGTTTAAGGTGATTATCTCAAATTAAGAGTATGGTGATGAACATTTTTTGTTTTGTTAGGAACACAGACACATTCCCTCCTACTACACTTTCAAATTCAGTGTTGGGTCTGAACTGGCTATAAGAACCAAAACCCTGTGCTGCAGTGGTACTTTTGCTGTACAAATACACCTTTCAGTAACTACACATAGAAATGCAGAATTACACAGTTCTGACCTCAGGACAGCCAGTCATGTATGTTATGAGGTCAGTGTATCAGAACATTGACTCATATCCTGCATATACTATAATATATGGAGAGAGGAAAGGATGTACATCTACCATTCAAAACTAATGTATACAGCCATGAGTTGTAGTAAGGTGATGCTACATGGTAGCAGGTATGTGTGTATGCAGTGGTATGGCAGGTGGCTGAGATCCATGATTGCAAGCTACAGTCATTCAAACATACAGGATGTAGGATGCAGACACATTATCTAAGGACATATTGGCTGACCCAGCATTCTAGGGAGCTCTTCAACAGTATATGGTGTACTGCCAGCTGGAAACACCAATGCGGTACATGATGTATAATCAAAATTGCACTGCCACACAGAAAACATGTCTGACTATGACCTCAGAACATTACCACACACAGTAACAGTTTTTTTTTTGTCTGAACATCACACTCATGGCATTGCTACTCAGTGGACCATATCCATGCTCAGTCTGCCAGTAACTCCATATCCCCTGGCCTTATTCACCTTACTGCTGGGGCCTTTCATTGGACCTAAGGGCTCCCTTGGGGTCTCAGCAGTCTGCACTCCATCAAGGTGTTTTATCATCAATGACCTACCCCCTATTTATTCTCTCGAGGTAACAATAGAGGGATGTACATGCAATCGGGGTGTGTGGTGTATATACTTGTCTCTGCACCATCACAGCCATTTCCACAATCTTACCCCTCCTGAGTTACATCCCCAGCATCTGCTAGGAATCACAGCTAGCGAATGCCCATGTAACAATCCACCCTCCCATGGGGTGGGCCTGACAATTCCTCCCATGCTACTTCATCATTCACCCAAACCAGTAAACTATTCAATGGAAATGGAGGAATTAATCTGTTTGAAAGTAAAAAAAATAAATAAAATTACTAGAATACTAAGGCATGTACTAGTGTCTTCTTGTGTGGTGGGCTCAGCTAGTGCAGATGGCTACAGAATGTTGATTGAGATGGGCAGCTATTCGAATTGAGCACTATGTACAATTATGAAAATGTTTTAGGGGTTGGATTTACTTAATAGTTAAGGCCTTTATCTCAAAGATACAAGGTAAAGGGTTTGATTTTGACCTCTGGTTATTGAGTAGGTTTGTAATAGTCTGTAGACTGATAGCCTAGAATTTATTTAAGATCCTATAACTGAACCTGGTTTCACTAGGCTGTAGTTATGGCTTTATCCCTCTACACCACTGAAGTGGCATCACATGCAGTAACAGGTACCATATGCCAATAAGCTGTAGCTAACAACCAATAAACATCAAAGTCAAGGATACAAGTACACAAAGCATGGATACATGGAAAAATGTGTAATATGTCCTATGTAATGATGATCCAAGTCTACTGTGCTACAAAACAATTGCACATTATTTAAAAAGGAAAGCATGGCCCATGTAGGCATGGCAGAGCAGCAGTGAAAACTGATAGGAATCACAGTAGGCTGAGTGGATGTTCACAGCCTACAGTAGGGGACTAAAATGTCCAATGTAAAATGATACAGTTGGAAGGATACATTCAGCATTACCAGAGCAGTGCAATTGTAGGCACACAAACATAGCTTTCACTGCTGGATATAGAGGCTTCAAGACATGGAAACATTACTACAATGTTGTTAGGCCAGGCTCAGAGGGTTAATGACTCCCCTGTTATAGAAGGAAGTAGCAGTCCACAAAAAACACAAAAACTGACAGGCCAAAAGAACCATAAAGATGACAGAGTGGACTATTGAGGATAAGGAAGAAATCATGTATTGTTACTATTATGCAAGAAGCTCAGAATTTCCAGACAGAAGATATTCAGAAAGATTAAGATGGAGGTTAGAGGAAACAAAAATACTTGCAAAAGAAAAACTGTTAAAAGCTTCAAATGTAAATTTGCATTAATTAATACAACAGATTCATGAAAAACTTTATATAGACAAAGAAACTCTGGGATGCCTGGCAAAAAAGTGAGAGAGGAAGTGTCAAAATATAAATAACAAAACCCAGAGTTTTTTGAAAGCTATAAAAACGAAACATGGACATGAAAGAGAAAAAGCGATCTGATATGGTGCAATATTCATGCAAATGAGAAAACTAAACTAATAAGTATAAAAAGCAACTCCAAAGATATTTGAAGATATATACAGGCAAAAGCACTCAGATATGGAAAATTTTACAATACAAAAAATAAGAACACAAAGGAGTATGGAGAACGGGGGATTAGTAAGGTAGAAGTCAAACAAATAGAAACTGAAGTTATGGAATACCTGCAAAGTGAAGGATTTAGTTTAGAAAGTCCAACATAGGTAATGACACAGCATGATAGAACAGTAAGTCCCCAAATTAAGGAAAATGGGTGGAATGGAAGACATGTGAAGAAGAAATATGGACATGGGGGAGAAAAATAAATTTGATATGATGCAAAATGCATTCAAAGGAGAAAGCAAAACTAATCAATACAAAAAAATACAGTATCAAAGATATTTAAAGAAAAAAATGTGCAAAGGTGCCCAGATATGGAAAATTTCACAATTAAAAAAAATAATAAATAAAATAAAGGGGAGAAAGTAGAAAAAAGGATTAGTAATAGAGAAGTTAAAGAAACAGAAACTGAAGTTATGGATTACCAGAAGGATTTATTGTATAAAATCCAACTCAAGTAATGTCACAGCATGATGGAAAAATGAGTCTCCAAACTAAGGAGAAACAGATGGAATGAAAAGCATCTTATGACTTGTCACATGATGGTCCTCTGGAGCCTTCAGTAGGAAGTCAGTACAAAAGTTCTGTTGGGCATGCACAGCAAGGAAAGGAAAAGGAAAAAGTGACATCTCTGTCACTGGCAATGTTGTGGAGTGATAGGCCAATGAATTCCCATTTCAAGGAGCAGCAGATGATGCAGGATGCAGCTGAGGAGGATATGACACAGGAAGACATTCTGGAACTTTCTGTAGAATGCTTACAGAAAATATAGAGCAAAGAATGTGTTCTGAGTTTAGAAGAAAGATCTAAGGTAAAAGTTGCTTGATTTATGGACAGACATATTAAGATCAATGAAAAAAGTAGATCATAGAAGGTCAGTAAGACCCAAAATGTTAGAAGTTTGAAAAAATAATGAACACGGTAGTCAAGACTATTAACAGAAATCCATGTGATATAATATAAGTAAATTAGAATAAATTATTGTGTAGTTAATGTATTAACTGATAAAGTTTTACCACAAAAACACAGACTAATAAGGGAAATGAAGAGAAGAAATAAAATGCCATCAAGGAAGGACTGACTAAAGAAATCTATAAAGCAATCAAGATAAGAAGTGTCACTATAAGAATGAAATAGAAGAGGGAATAGATGAACAAAAGTAAATACAAAAATATTCATGGTAATAGCAATGCACAGTTTCAGAACAGACCAGGGTCTATCATGCACTACTGAAAATAATAAAATATCAGCACAGGCAGAAAAACTTAGAAGATATGCAGATAAATATAAAGGAAACGTTCAAACTAAGAAAGTCATTGATGACCCAAAAGGTTTTAGAGAGAACTAGAAAATAAAGTGGAAGGAGTAGAAACACCACCACAAAGAAGAAATAGACACATTTTGGAAAATATGTATGAAGACCCTGTGGAACATAACAAAGATGCTGAATGGATAGAAAAATGAAAAGAAACAATTTGTTCAAATATGCAGGATATGAAATGGGATGAGGTAACAGCCATAGTAATTGAAGCAAAAGTAAGAAAAGTTCGTAAATGGAAAACCTCAGGCCCAGATGCAGCACATAACTTTTGTCTAAAAGTATTAACATCTTTACACAAAGATCCAGCCCTGAGCAAGAATTACTTATATGTGCATCCTGAAGAGACACCAGCCTGGTTATCAACAGGAAAATGATACTCCTCTTAAAGAGTGAACCTATAAGCCATCCTAAAACTATAGACCAATAGCCTGCCTTTGGATGATGTGCAAACCATATATGAAATTGATTCAGACAGAGTTTGTATTCATTTAAAAGAAAATCCAGTCATAACATACAACAAAATGGTAACAAAAGAAAGTCAGATGGAACAAGGGATAATTTAATGTTTCTTCATTCTTATGTTCAGTTTTCCAGACATTCTCCTCTTATCTTCTTCTGGTTTTTATTTATTTTTTGCTGTTCTAGTCTAGTCAATGTAATCTCACAAATCCTGTCCTTGTTTACTCCTGCTTCATTATTCACGGTTTCCCATGTGCCCCCCTCTTTGTATTTGCCATTTTCTCCTCTGTTGCTTTACTGTTTGCATCCTTCCAATAATCTCATATCTAGTCTCCTGAGCTGTATATTGTTAGCCTGCTAAGATTCTAAATTTCTAGTACTTGAGTGAAATAAGCATATTTCTTGTTTCGAAATTGAGTAAGACAGGCAGTTAATGTAGGTGACAGTTTCAATCTGAAATGTGTGACTATAATTTTTCTAATAGATTCGCTTTTTTCATTTGGAAACTGTAAACCATATTTGTACGTGCTTTAGAATGGCACATATTTTAATATGGCAGTTGTAACATCATTTAATACCTCTTACAGGAATTGCCACAAGCCACATAGTCCTCTCAGAGTTTGAAATTGTGTCACTTTTGGACAATGATGGCCACAGAGTTTCTTGCTTAACAATATTTCAGGTGAAATACTGAAAACTGTTTTATATACTGCAGCTGCCCTTCAGTCCCATCTTGGATGCATGGGTTTCTATTGCCATTGAGGTAACCCCTAATACTGGACGGAGGAGTCAATTCCCTAGAATGGACACTACTGAAGCATCAAGTTACTGAAGGCAATGATGACAGATGTAACACAAACATATATGATATAGATGGCTACATTTTTTGTTTCTCATTTATAATAAAAACTGTTTCCTAGGTATTTTCCTTATGGTCAATACAGTTACACATAAAGGCCATTTTTTTATTTCACACCCATGTTAAACTGATATGTTTTGCAAGGAGTTCATTAGCCAGATCTTTAGTTTTGCAGTGATAGGGAGGATGAATTATTGTTTGCATCTCTAAGTCTGTGTTTCCTTGTTATCATAAAATGGACATAGATACTCATAAGAAACAGTTAAAGCGATAGTTATATGTATGTTTCTGCACAGCCTGTCACAGTAATCTTACTATACTCTAAACCTCCATCACCTGTGCCATCAGGGCTTTCTTAAGTAAAGTTAATATCTGCACTGGATCTGTTACAAATCATTGATTCTCCCCTGCCTTCATCAAGACACAAAACATCATAACTTCAATATATAAAGCATGGAAAATCAGAATCATAGCCAACCACTGCAATAGGCAGCACAAAACATAAAGACAGCAGTCAGTTTTGCTGAGGGCCTGTATGCCCTACACCCCATATATATTTATTTATACTGTATTTAGAGTTGCAAGAAATCAGAGAACAGGGAAAACTGAAAATAAAAATTGCCTTATCTTATGTCTCTTGAGTTGTGCGAACTTTCAACAAGTTACAACATACGTGATAAATCAAACATCTTTATTCCATAAAGACTTAACTAACTCACCACAAATATCTACATCTTTCAATCCATCCCTTAGCTATTCATTCATCTCATTTACTCAACACCCTGTAAGAACTCACATTATTTGTTTCCTATCCTTACCACATTCTACATCTGTTCTATTAATGCATCTTTTGCATATTCCTCTCTTCTTTCATATAATATACAGCACATCCTATAAGTTCTTCTAGGTGTCTTACTGCTTTTGCTTCTCCTGTTACAATTTCACCCATTCCACTCTCCTCCAGTTTGACCTTTTTACCAAAAAGACATCAGCTCTTCTATTCTTCCATAAATCTTTGCCTGTTTAAAATATCGCTCACCTCCATTCTATTAGTTTCAGTTTTCTTCATCTCTTAACATAGCATTCTATATCATTACTCCCTAATACATTTTCAATGCATTCAACTTTCTCCATACATTTTTATCACTGCAATGCCATTCTTTTTCTCAATCTAGAAACTATTTCTTTCTTTATATGTGTTCCATCACTCTGTCCTGCTTGTATGAAATTGTCTTATATCAACTTATTTTTCACAAAGTCTTTCTCTTTTCTTTTCTAATAATTCTTAATTACATGCCCAACATACCGTTTTATACCATTCCCTTATTTAATTACACAGTCATTTCTTCAAAATCCAGTTATACTTCTCTATAGTTTGAAATCTCTCCCTCCTTTATCACTCCTTTTACTTCCTCTAACAGTTCATAAAATAACAGAAGATCAAAGTCATTCTTACATTCCCTCTCTCATGGGTAGGCTTTCTTTGCTTTACTATATCTAAATAAGAATTCCTAATTCCTTACATTTTCAAACATTCCTCAATTAACTTTTTCCTTCTAGTTCTCAAATTACAAAATCCAGTATTATTACAATATCAATATTTAATATATCATTTTCAATCTCCTCAAACAAATTAAGTCTTTCCTTCACATCTGTATAAGCATGCACTGTTATTAATGGCTATTATACTATATTGTATCTTAATATTCAAAACTACCATTTTCAGAAATATCTACTATCACATGTAATATATGTTACTGGCACCATTTATTGTGAGACAAATTACAGAACAGTTTTCTTTCCCCGATCTAAATATTTCACTAACCCATGCATGCTTAAATCATTCTGTTCTTTCATTTATGAACTTACTTTTGTTTATCTTTCTTTTTCTCTAACTTACTCTGTTTCCAAATAAGCTTTCTTTTTTAACTAATTTATTTCCTCTTTTTTCTCTTATCATGTTACTCATCATATTATATTATTATATTAAAATTACTTTGTTTATTTAAGTCTTTGTTCATTTTTTTCCGCCACAGTCTGTAATACCAGCAATAATGTTTTATCCTTCATTAAACATGCTTTTTTCTTTCTGACACATTTTAAAATTCACTTTCATCTTCATTATCCATAATCAGTTTTTTGTTCCACCTCTCCTTCCATACATTCAAAATAAAAAATGGCCTTTTTTCAAACATTTGGTGCAAACTGATTTACAGTGTTTTGCTTTGTACTCCCTTTCCCTACACTAAACCCATTTCCTTTGATGCCAGGCAGGGATTAAATCCCCCCCCCCAAAAAAAAAATGATTGCCCAAAGTATTTCACATTTCCTGTTTTACCATTCATCATCAACACACATGATATATGCTAGACATTATAACCCTACATTCCCACACTCAGGTCCAGTTTCCTTTCATCTATTTTGTGTCACTATCTCAACTTTCTCATAGCACATACTGAGAAAGTTGCTTAATACTTATCCATGTACTGCATTAGTTCTGAACTGCACAATCATATTTTTCTCAAGCTGTATATGTCCACTTGAAAAAAAAAGCGTTCCAAGGTATATAACTTTTTTCTTTATCTTTTGCATCAGATTTTTCTAGTGAAGAAAATGTCCCAAAAGTAATATCTCAGAATTAATTGCTCCATGTCTAGATAAATCAAGGAAATGGACATCTTGAGCCTGAAATCCAAAAGGCTCTACTGTTCTGCCCCACACAACATATCTGTCAATAACATTGGGCCGGATTCACGAAACCTCCATGTAAGACTTAATATGTCTTACTCGGAGGCTGCAGTTGAACGGTATGACATCAGCATGCCATGCATATTCATGAGGGCATGCTGAATCATACCCTAGGCTAACACGGTCCATGTAGGAAAGTAGGGGGCGTGTCCAAATGCAGAGTACTGCAAAGGGACACGCCCCCAGAAGAGTCAGAGGCCTGAAAGTAAACACCCACGAGCGAGTCCTTAGAAATGTCAAGGAACACAACACCACACATCCCCACAGACTAAACCCTACTGAAAATGTGTAAAACATAAAAATAGCAGTTTCATTTTTTTTTTATAATTTCAAAAATGTTTGCCCACATTTGCGCTCGTTTGCGCGGGTATGCCCTTCGCTCAGCCACAGTTAGCAGACATTGAAAAGCATATAAGATCTACATATGCAAATTAAGCCAAGTAGCAATAGCGTAGCGGTAGAGACGTTGGCCAAAGAGAGGAGGTAGTCACGGTTCGAGCCCCCACAATATCATTCACCATTTTTATTTAAATAAGTATGAAACAATACCCTGACATATATATATATATATATATATATATATATATATATATATATATATATATATATATATATATATATATAATTTAAGTAAAATGTAATGAAATGGGCCATGTATTTGTGAAGAAATCCGACAGAATAATTTATAAAAAAAGGATTATAATTGTCCATAGCTGAGCAACGCTTTAGCAAGCTGAATATGAGTGCACATAGGTGAGCAGTGCTTTAACAAGCTTAATATGAGTGTCCGGAGTTGAGCAGTGCTTTAACAAGCTTAATATGAGTGTCCGAAGGTGAGCAGCGCTTTAACAAGCTTAATATGAGTGCCCATAGCTCAGCAGTGCTTCACCCAGCGTAATATGAGTGCTCATATCTAAATAACGCGTTACCCAGCGTAAGCCATTTGTGCGGAGCTGCGCAGCGCGCCAGCCAGCTTACTGGTGGGCAACATTGGGCAAGCTGTATCAAAGCTGCCTTTACACAGACACACCTCCTAGCCTGTCCAGACAGTAGTAAAATAAAAAAAAGCAATGCCAAGGGTCAAACCCGGGATACTGTGCACCATAGTCAAAGTACTGAACCACTAAGCCATGACAGTTGTACTGAGAAATACAGTATTAGCATATATATAGGAATGAATGAAAATAGAACCATGACAAAGCAGGTTTGCTTTAAGCTGATAAATATCCAAAATGGCCAATCACAGATAAGTGCGGGAAAACCGGCATATATAAGCCCCATAGGTGGGAATACACACCATAACTGATTGTGGTATCCATTTGCAGTCAGGATGGCAGGTGCAGGAGAGGGAAATCGCTTTAGAGCACAAAGGTAGGGTGTTGAGGAGTCAAAATATATGGTTTGGCTCCTAGTCCATGATCATGAAGCACAACTCATGCAGGGCCAGGTTCAATGGGGAGCGTATAAGGCAGAGGCGTGGAACCGGTTGGCACATGATCTCACCAGTGCCACAGGCATTCCGAGGACTGGTGAACAGGTCCGTCACCACCATGCGGACCTGAAGCGACGTAAGGAGGACCAACTGAACCGTTGGATCCAGGAGGCCTGCCAAATGCCCAATGCCCCACTACTAAGTATCCATGTAATTATGTATGTAAGAAATGCTATCCTAGCCTATAGTATGGAGAGGTATGTTCCAATATTCCTTCATTTATATTACAGCTGCAGGTGTTCGTTCCGTGAATTGGTGAGCCTATGCTGATAGGCTGCTGAGGTTGCGCCACCAGGCAGGTTAGTAATTATTTAGCTGGTATTGTTATAGAATATGTGAGACAGATTGTAAAAGAGTTCAGTGTTGTAACCCAGTAATAAAGGTGAAATAAGCCTAGAATAAAGATTCTGCTAGTATTGTAAGATTAGATAAGTGATGCAGCCTGGAAAAGAGTGTATTGCAATCCAGTAATAAAGATTAAACAAGTCTCAAATAGAGTTTCCACCTGTATTGTAATATCAGATAACTGCTTCAGCCTGAAAATGAGTGGTAATCAATTAACAAAGGATAGTCAAGTGTCGAATACAGCCTTGTAAATTCTGCCATATGAAATAAGTGAGTCAGCTGGAAAGGATTGTTGTAACCCAGTAATAAATGTTAATAAAGCCTAGAATTAAGTACCATTCTGAAATGTAAATATAAAATAAGTGAAAGAGTGTGAGAAAGACAGTTTGAAGCTACCAAGAAAGCTGTAATAAGTCTGGAATAAAGGTATACTGCAGTCCACTACATAATGAAATGAATGAGACAGCCACAACCAAAGAGTGTAATGTCTTAAATAAAGTACAGAACCTAGACTGTGTCCGTCCCACAATTTGGATATGTTGCTGTACCCTTGCATTATGGAGATAGTAAGGTTGTATGAAATGCTGAATATTCACAGTTGTCTAGACCCATATAAATCAAATGTAGCAGGATGCTGTACCTGAACACAGCCAGATATGAACATATATGAATAAAAATGGAATGTATATTAATGTAGCAGTAACATCCCCATCACCAACATTCCTAAGGTTACATACAGGAAACTGTGCTAATACATGTAGGGGATATATATCTGCATCTACTAGGAATGTACAGTATATGTATAGGTAGTGTAAGTTGTTAATGTAATATTTCTCCACCCTACCCTATTTTCACAAATTATGCCATTCCACACCAAACTGGGTATGTGTATTCACAATTAATTCCCATGGACATGTGTCCTGTTGGTTCATACATATCTGCATGTACGTTGATGCATGCGCCCTGTTCACATATCCAAACCTGATGGCCTGTTGCCACCAATCAACCCTGCATGCTGTTGGAATGTGCACTGTTGTTCTAAATATGCATGTGTTATGCTTGCTGTTCAATGGTCAGAATTCATGGGTGTTTGGTTAATGGGAATACTGATGCATGCTGTTACAACTAATTTTGAATGGTGTTGTTTGGTACTAACCCAAAATGCCATAAAATACTGCTAAACATAGGACAACAGGGAAGGTGGGTTCCAGCGGACCCACCTCTCCCACCTCAGCTGGTGAGTGCACCTAGCACCAGCGCCCAGGCCTGGACCTCCTCCTCCGGTGGCCCTGTGCCACCTTCGGGTGGAAGCGCTGCAGGGGATGGGGCTTGTCCCCCCTCTGCAAGCGTGGCCGGAGGAGAGCCTTCACTCACCCTCCATAGGGTCTGGTCTGTGGTGCGTAGTGAGATCAGGTGTTCTGTGACTGATCCCCTATGCCAGCTCGAGGTGAGAGTGGCGCAACTCATGGGTGTGCCTGCCCATCCTATCCAGCCCCCAGCACAGCCCTGGCCTGGGCTGTGAAGGCGCAGTGGTAACTGCCCATGGGTGGGGATCTCAGTTCCACTGTTGCCATCTGTGGGCTCATGGGCTCGCAATATCCAAACATCCATCCCCGTCAATTGTGTTTACCCCCCACGTGTCATACTCCACCCCTGTATGTGTCTTGTTTGTCTTGTCTGTTAACCTCCCCAACCTACCTCCCCAAATATACCTACTTCATGTACCTCACATTCCACTCTCACCTGAAAAAAAAATAAAAAAGGGCACTCTGTTCCCACAAAAAAATTACGCCCCATACATAGCTGCCCAAGTTGCACAAATGTCCGCTGGACATGTAAACTGATAATTCTAATTGGCAGTACAACATATTTTGTTGTCCTCATCCCTCTCTCAGGGGTGGAAGGTTTCAAATTTCACACCAAATTTCAAACATATGCACAGCTGTTGCTGGTAAAGAAATGGGCAGCTATGGACCTTCCCTACACCCATCCTGCACATCCCGAGCTGGTTTCCCTACTGTCTTTCCCTCTTTGTGCCCTCTTTTTCACTTTCCTATTTCCCCATTTTCTTTTCTTTAAAAGAAATTAGTGCGGGTGTTAGCAGGAGTAAGCACTTTTAAGCAGTAGTCAGTGGGTGTGCGCTTGTGTGCACTTAGCTAAGCGTAGATAAGCGTAGCTAAGCATCACGCAAACTCATGCAAACCTGCTTACAACTGCTTAAAAGTGCCTTAGTCACTCTGTATGACAAGGCCTGTAGTCTGCTCATCAGCAAAATAAAATATCCCTGTCAGTCTTGAACCCCGGACCTTGGAAACACTAGTCTGCATGAATTACCACTGAGCCACAGCAGATACACAAGAACTTGGTGCTGAAAGAAATATATCATGAAATATAAGGAGTGAATGTAAAGGGAAAATAGGAAGGCCATTACACAAAGCTTGTTCTGTGTATCTTTACTGGCAATTCTTGTGGAATTGCATTACATTAGTGTGAGAAGAGAAACAGCCATGCTAGTAGGTAATAATGTTACAGTAGCACCTTACAAACCCCACACAGTATCAGAGCAGGATAAACACCGCCATATTTGAATAGGTAAGAGGCCAGACCTCCCAACTGTGACTGATTTACAGGGATGTCCCTGATTTGCAAACAACTGTTACTTGTGCCCCACTGACTCCCTGTGAAATTTACTAACAGTAGGCAGAAAGGTGGGGAATCCCACATAATGGTAACTGTCAATAAGTTAAAGTAGACACTACTTGCATGTCAGAAATGGTGTAGTAATACATATGCTCAAAATACCCCACAGTCACAACTGCAGAATATCTGAAATATATCACGGGTGTATCCCGCTGATATGTACCTTTCCCTGAGGCAGGTCAAATATATACCTGAGAGTATCTGAGGCCTGCAAGTGTCAGAAACACACAGGCATATCAGCCTGTCTGCTGTTACATACTCTGTGAATAGCTGTAGAATTACTTCCACAAGCATGCCCTTATGTAGGAGTACAACACAGAAATATCAAAGGATGTAGCCATCTGACATACTAATGACAGTATAGCAGTTCACAAGCACTGCATGTGCCTGATATTCATAATTGTTAGTACAATATACTTAGTTGTCCTCACCCCTCTCTCAGGGGTGGAAGGTTTCAAATGTCACAGCAAATGTCAAACATATGTACAGCTATTGCAGTTAAAGAAATGTGCAGCTATGGACCTTCCCTACACCCAGCCTGCACATCCCTAGCTGGTGTCCCCACTGACTTCCTGCTTCCTGCTTACACCTGTTTAAAAGTGCCTTATTCACTCTGTATGACAAGGCCCTAGCACTGCTCAGCAGCAAAATAAAATACCCCTGTAAGTGTCAAACCCCAGACCTTGGGCTCACCAGAGTGCCACCAAGCCACAGCAAACATATAAGAACTTAGTGCTGAAAGAAATATATCATGCATTACAAGGAGTGAATGAAAATGGAAAATAGGAAAGCCATAGCAACACATTCCAGTAAAGACAAATATCAGGCATTCAAGGAGTGAATGTAAAGGGAAAATACAAAAGCCATAGCAACACATTGCAACAACTACCGTTGTACGCCAGTTAATCCTCAAATACCACAGGCAAGTACATACTCCCATGTAAATAGTGTTAGCATTAGCAGGTGTGAGTTAACATACACACTGAAAAGAGTGAACTGGAAGAAGCAACAGTCAGGTTTCAGTACAACATGCATTTCAGTGGCTACAACACAGCGTTAGATATGAGAGATATACCAACCTTCTGGCTCACACAACAGTGTCCACAGCAAACCAGCATGGTCCCCACCTTGCAAAACTGAAAGGCCTACGCCTACCTAACCTATCATTTTATAGCAGTGTCCTGAAATCACAGTGAGAACTGCAATTACCACACAGCAGGCTGCATGCAATTACTAAATGCTGGCCACCAATTGGTGCAGAGACCATCACATGCACATGTGCAGATACCTACAAAAGCAGCCTGTACTGCCAGTCCACACATGCAATAATATCATTGCAGCAACTGGAGGGAGAAAGAGAGAGAGAGAGAGATATATAGAGACAGAGACAGAGACCAAAAAAAATAAAAAGCAAGCCAGCCAGCAAGCCAGCCAGCAAGCAAGCCAGCAAGCCAGCAAGCCAGCAAGCAAGCCAGCAAGCCAGCAGAAAAAAGCTGTCAGAGACAAAGGTAATGTAAACTACATAATCTAATAATCTACATACTGTGAACCCCCCATATGTGTTAGCAGTCTGTATCTATATGTATATGCAGATGTGCATAGGGCAAGGGACATACTACAACTGTTAGTGAAGGCTGGACATACATATGTAGTTGAAGGTTGCTATGTGCACATATCAATGTAGGTTGTAGTGTGTAGCATTGAAAAAGGCATGCAGTGCAGGTATATGTCATGTGGTGGTGATCTTCTGTGGGACTGAGCCAGTGAGGCCTGCTACAGCTATACGACCTGAGGACAGCACAATGCATTATGCACAACACTGTGTAATATCATTACAGAATGGTATGTCTCACAACTGTTTCCGAAGTGATATTCCCACCATGAAAGGTGGGCAGTCTATGTGCCTACATGTGCATGTATATGTACAGCAATGGATGTTTAGAAGTGTGTGTATATATATATATATATATATATATATATATATATATATATATATAAAGAGAGAGTGAGAGAGGGGGACAAGGGGGCAGATGTACTGCAACAGTTGCCTGGTGACCAAGGCATGGACTGAGCACCATTGTTGATACTGCAGTACCATACCCCATTCCAAAACATGTTACCCACTAACTACCACATAGGTGGTTGCCCGCCTACCACTGGAGGTGTCAGAAGGGAACATGGGACACAGGTGTACAATAGCCTCCCCTTTGATATCTACAGTGGCACACTAGTCTTGTAATCCCTGTACATGGTACGTGTCATCACAAAAGGTGTGTCAGCTAGGGAAATGTAAGTCAGTGTACCCCTCTACACCTCACAATGTTCTATGCAGTTTGTACCTTCCATGAGAACTACAGCAAGTGGAAAGGCCACAGACATAACTAATAAAGACTGATAATGCCCTCAAACATATTTCCTATGCAGACTGACTCTCAAAACCACAGCTAGAGTGCCTTGCATACCTCCTACATAGAGGTTACCATGGCTGGACATACACAGTTATGTCACACCCATACCAGTTGGCCAACCACCATGGCAACACCTCACAATCCGTCCAGCCTACATGACCTAGGGCCCTAATCCTTGTCACCGCACTAAACAGCACATGCTGGAGGTACAGGTTTCTATACACAAATATGTCATACCCTGGAATAAACCACCCAGCATTAACAAACAAGGCTCCTTATTAGTAGATGTCATACATACCCCTGATGAATGTTATGGAGATTGGTAATATGCCCTGTGAGTCATCTCTGTGTAACCGTTTCACAGGAGCAAGTAAAATCACATCACATATGTCCCAAAGGGCAGGGTAGCATATGGCTAGGCTGCCCTAGGCCCAGGGCCAATAGCATAGTACCTACCTATGACACAATGCACACACACATGTACTCAGTGCAATACCAGCTATGTGACGTTGAATGAGTATGACACTGATTGTGTGCAAGGTCTGTAAAGGTGTGATAGCTTAGTGCGAGTTTGTGTCTGTCATGGTAGTTGGTGCCTTGGTGTGAGGCCAGAGAAAGATGTATCAGTTATCGGGATGCAAACATAGTAGATTGGCATATGTTGTGCCATACTTCCCTGTATATGACTGCAGTGTCCCATCGTAGGCAGAAGCAATACATGTATGCTCAGTAAGTCGTATTGCTGTTGAATCCAGCTCACATATGAACTGTTGTACTACCTGATGTTGTAGGCCTAAACACTACAGTATGGTGTATGTTCACATTCCCTGGTAACACTGTCTGGTTTGTTTCCTGTAGTCTGCACAGATTACATACCTCATGCATAGGTATCTGTAAGTAGGGGCACACAGTACTATAAGGTACACAGTTAATGTTCATCTGTGTTGTCATACATTTGTGTGTGGTATGTATGTGTAATGTGTGTGTAATGATGCCTATACCATGGCCGCAATCACATGTGTGTTACAGGGTATGTGTGTGCACCTGGCAGCATGTATACTCTGTGACAGCAGTATACTGGCTATAGTAACAACTGTGCACATATGTCAGGTAGGGGTATGGCATCAAAGACTAGGGTGGATTACCGTTGAAACTGTAAATGTGCATTGCATTCATTGCACGGGATGACAATATTCTTCATACATTAGCTTGATACATACCCCCAGTGTGAGGCTGTGCATTGTATCCCACACAGTGTGCCGAGTGCTTGTGTATACTAGTTTGTTGTATGGAGTGTGGCAGGCACTGTCAGACAGTTGTGGGCTGAGCACTGATATGTGGTTTCGAACATGTGTATCCCCTGATAGACAGACAGATGCTATATATGGCAGTTAAGTGATATCAGTACATTAGAATATTAAGTGTGCCACATGACTTGCTCACATATTTTTCTTTTCCTTCCAGGGTGATGGTGCATCAGCGAAACCCACCTTATACAGCAGCAGAGGATCAGGAGATCCACCAGAGTCTGGTGCAGAATTACTGTGTGCCTTTTTCCAGGACCAGCCAGAACCAGCATGAGAGGGCTGCACTGTGGCAAGATCTTGTCCGTCGGGTAAATGACATAGGCATGCATAACCAGACATATGAGCAGGTACACCATCACTGCAGTGATTTAATTAGACATGTCCGGCAGCGTGCGTCTGATATCCACAGACAACAGCTTGCCACAGGCGGTGGGGTACCTATCCACCCCCCCCTCACCAGTGTGGAGGAGCACCTCCTGAGTGTTGTGGCTCCAGGCCAACAACAGCAACATCCACAAACATGTGTCATCATGGAGGCCGGAGCCACCCAGCATGTTGAAATGGAGCGTGCAGGTAACATGCCATATCTGTAGTTGACTGTTCTCTGTACTGGTAGTTTATGCGTGTGTGAGATGTGTACTGTTTGTGTAGCTGTTAACCTGCCTATTCTTCTGCAAGATTGATATTCTGAGCATAATCTGTACACCTGTGAAAGCCACCTGTTGTACTACTGTACTTTATCATACTCACAGTATCAATGGCACAGTTGTGGCCACTGGCAATCACTCTCATATTTTTGCAGATCCTCTGGAGTGACAGCAAGGCAGCCAATCCATGCTGGTGAGTGTGTCATAACAATACTATTGCTAAAGACATGTGCATGTCATATGGAGGTGTAGTCTGTGCACATGTAACACACCTACGCATAATGCATGCTGTGCATGTTTGCTGTGAGAATATGCATATCCCATTATTCTCAATAGCTGCCTCACTCACATGCAATACACAGAGCATGACACACACGTGTGTCAACACAGTACTGGCCATTGTATAGGCATACCTGATACACATGTACACAACACACACATGTTTGGCATACACACTACACCTTAGCCTGCTACACATGTCCAATTATGACACCTGCTGTATGGCCACCCTTCAGTATCCCACTTATCATCTACGTAGCACACATAATATACCTGAGGGGTAGAGGCCTATCATGTCTTTGTGCAACAGTCTTGAACAAATAATACATTCATGTTAGGCAATGCTCACTATTGGCCACCTTACAAACCCATGTAACAAGTGGCTGTGTAATTGTGGATGTAGTCATGTTACTGCACGTCAGGTACAGTATGCTAGCTGCCTGTCTGGCACACATTATTATTGTTGACTGACCACAAGAAGCATGTTGATCATGGCTCACGTTACTACACCACATCCAGTTCCGCCGACCACAAAAGTACACATAGCAGTCATTGTGTAGCACCGTCATTTGTTTTGTGTGTGTGTGTGTGTGTGTGTGTGTGTGTGTGTGTGTGCGTGCAAATATATGCACCCACAGCTTATAACACTTGCACAACATTGTTATGTCCTTGTACACATTGTGTCCCAGGGTGGAGACAATCACTGAACAACTACACACAAGCATCAAGTACACGTATACTGTTATTAACAAGGGCTGTCTACACTTGCACTGCATGTTCCTGTGCAACACATAATCTGCATGCTGACACGTGTGCAGTGATGTTTTTCCTTGTGATACTGTCACCCACCCTAAAACAGTATTGTGTATGTGTTGGATTGCAGGTGTGTCTGTGTTTGTATCTGCTGTACTGAGGAGTGTGCCTGTGTGCTTGTGTGCCTGTGTGCCTGTGTGCTTGTGCGCCTGTGTGCTTGTGCGTCTGTGCGCCTGTGTGCATGTGCGCCTGTGTGCATGTGTGCATGTGCGCCTGTGTGCATGTGTGCATTTGCGCCTGTGTTCATGTGCGCCTGTGTGCATGTGTGCATGTGTGCCTGTGTGCATGTGTGCCTGTATGCATGTGCGCATGTGCGCATGTGTGCATGTGTGCATGTGTGCATGTGTGCATGTGTGCATGTGCGCCTGTGTGCATGGGTGCCTGTGTGCATGTGTGCATGTGCGCCTGTGTGCATGTGTGCATGTGTGCATGTGTGCTATATGTGGTAGTTCATGGGTACAGAGTTTTTACCAAAGGGGATGACAATACACTTTTTGGCATTGAGCTTCAGGCCATGGCTTTGACACCAGGTATCTGTCTCAGTGAGGCCCTTTTGTAGTTTGTCCACATCGTTAGGAGTTTCGATTATGGCTCCTAGTTTGCAGTCATCTGCAAACTTTGTTAGCCAAAGACCTTCTGTGTTGGCCTGCACTTCAGAAAAGTAGATACCAAACAGGAGAGGACCCATGACTGAACCCTGTGGTACTCCACTTGTCACTGGTCTGATGTCGGATTTGGAATCCGCTACTTTCACAGTGTGGGCTCTGTCCGTGAGCCAGTTGGCAACCCATCTTGTGACATAGGGATTTATACCTAGTTTAGTGAGCTTATCTATAATTCCAGAGTGGGGAATGGTGAAAGCCTTGGCGAGATCTAGATAAGCTGTGTGAACCATTTTACCCTCATCTATGGCTTTGGTGACTGCTTCAAAGAAGTCAATCAGGTTTAGGAGACATGATCTGCCTTTTACAAATCCAAACTGAGTAGGGTCCAGAGTTTGGAGATTACCAATGTCTTTGTTTATGAGTTCCATGATGATACATTCCATGGCCTTGCAGACCAGGCTCATCAGGCTAATGGGGCGGTAGTTCCCAGGTTCCGTCGTGGCTCCCCCTTTGTAGAGTGGGATAACTGTCATGGTGCACCATTCAGTGGGTACAAAGCCTGAGGTGAGGCTATGATTGAACATGATACTTAGGTGGGGTGCCAGTTCATTCTGTAGTTCATGTAGAACGCAGCCTGGGATATTGTCAGGTCCCATGGATGCTGTGTTCTTGGCTTTGGAGTGTGTTTTTACCTGTGCAGCCGTGATTATAGGAACTTTGCATTCTTCCGGTATAGAGATGGGCCCTCTAGGGGGTGAGAGCGGGGTAAAGTTAGCACTGAACCTATCTGCTAGGATGTTGGCAATATCAGTTGGTTCTGTATATTTAGTGCCATTATGCTGTAACTCAGAGCAGATGTGAGTGTTCCCATTTAGATTCTTGACATAGCTATAGAATGCTTTGTGGTTGTCTTTAGAGTCAGTGGCAATTTTGTTTTCATAACTAGCTTTGGAGGATTTTATGAGGGATCTCAGCTTCTTACTGAGGTTGACCAGGGAGTTCCTCCAGTCATGGTATTTTACTCTTTTTTGCAACAGTTTCTTTCTTCTGTTGTAGAGTTTGTTTATGGCAGAGGACCACCAGATTGGCTTCCTTTTTTTGGAGGATAACATCCTGGTTCTATTAGGGATAGCATGACCCATGCAATTATGTAAGTGCTTATAAAGTGCATTTGTGTAGGATTCGGCAGTCATACCTCTATTGTCCATCTGCATGGGTGTCATGAAGTTTGCCACTTCTGTCTTAAGAAGTGTGAAGTTGGCTTTTGAGATTTTTTTTACAATGGTTTCCCTAATTGGGGCTGGGGGTGGGATGTGGATGTCTAGGCTGATTAGCTTGTGGTCGGATCTGACCAATGAGGAATTGACCTCTGGTGTGGAACACCGGTTTCCCATGTTGGTAATGACCAGGTCTAGGATATTGCTGCCCCTGGTGTGGGTGTGAATAAGTTGATCCAAGGCATTGGAATTTATGAATTCTAGAAAACATTGAGCAAAAGAGTTGGTACATGAGTAGTTTTCCCAGTTAATGGTGGGGTAGTTGAAATCGCCCATTATTAGGGTGTTGGGTTGTACCCTAATACTTTCCAGTGTATCAGGAAATCAGGAGTGTGAATCCTGGGGCATGGTGGGGGGTTTGTAGCAAGCTACAATTTGGATTGCGGTCTTGCCCAGAGTTAGTTGCACTTGGATAATCTCGGATGCATTATGCTGTGCAACTAGCCTGGAGGTGTGGATATCCTTAATGAATATGGACACGCCTCCACCTTTAGTGCTAATTTCTAGGTAGGGTGGCCGAAAGGTGTGGTATGAATTGAAGCCTGGTAATGCTGGGGTGCTCTATGGAGCTTTGAACCAGGTCTCTGTCACTGCACAGATGTCAATGTTCTCCATTTTAAGGAGTGCCTCGAGTGAGTGCATTTTGAGGTTTAGACTTCTAGCATTGAGTAGCATTACCCTCAGATTTTGCTTGCTTGTACCTGTTATGGTGGTGAATTTGTCATTTGAACCTTGCCTAAAAAAGGCACTATAGGGGTGGCAAGAGTCTTAGCCAGTATCTGGAATCCTAAGGGTGACAGGTGCAGGCCATCTCTGGCAAAGCATCGTGGACTGTCGATCATGTCATCCCAGGCAGACAAATATTGGATCCCCTTAGAATGACACCAGAAGCTTAGCCAATTGTTGAAGTCAATCATTTTGTCCTTGTAGTGTGGTATCATTCTGGGTGATGGCAGGATGCTACTCAGGGTTAGGGTCATACCTGCTTGGGATACAAGATCGGAGAGCTCCTCCATGTCTCTTTTCATGTAGTCCAGGGAGGTACGTCTCAGGTCATTCACACCAACATGGACAATGACAGTGTCATATTTGTACTTATTGTGGAGTGACCTGAGTGCATGCGTTATGTGGCGGATCCTGGCACCTGACAGGCAGCCAACAGTAACTTTCTCCTTGTTTAGTCTAGTGAGTGGAACATCAGTGTGCCTGACTATAGGGTCACCTATGACTAGAGTGTTAGATACGTTGTTATGCCTTATGGGCTGTGGTTGAGTGGCACACTGAGGTTGTGGGCTATGTGTCATTTGGGTTGTGTTGGGGGGTGGAGTTTGCTTGCTTTTATGCTTTGGATGTCCCTGATGCTTGGGCAGGTTTTTATTGAGAACCTCCGTGAATGTAGGTGTGTGTTTTGTGTTTCTATGTGTGTGTTTTGGTGGTGTAGGTTTTGAGGCACTATGTGATGAGTGTGGTGTGATGCAAGTGTTTACCTTCTCCTCTTGACTGTCTAGTCCAGTCTTGGGTGAAGAGAGCTTTGCTTCCAGTTTGGTTATATAAGTGCATCTCTCACAGGTTGTAGTGTTGGGTGGTAGGAGGAGAGGGTTGTCTGTGTACATGATGCAATTGCTGCATTGCCCCAAGATGTCCAGATTCATCAGGTAGACAGGAGAAATCACTGGGTGCTGACCCTTAGACATGCCTGGACATGCCTGGATAAGTGCTTATTTATTAAGTACTAAAAACTGCTTTCCACTAGACAAGTGAGGAAAGTTGAGTGCTGTAGTAATTTGCAGCTTATGTAGTGCTTACAATGAGTTCTGAACAAGTACTGATTTCAAAGAAACAGATTTGAGTGCTGAAACTAGAAAACTGGCTAGTTATAAGAAAAAAATAAGCTAGAAGGCTTCCCTCCAACACAGAAGGGCTTGGGGGCTCAGAAGCCTACAAACAGTCTATACCACTTAACAGGAAAGGCAGGAAACAGGACTTGTAACACACAACACAAGTAGGGGGTGCATCCATATACATCAGAGATACACACACCTCTGGGTTGGTACCACTGCACTAAGCATGACAGTCCATACATATACAACTACCATTGTGCAAAACTGCCTTTTGGTTTGGTGTGTAGTTCAGACCCCCCCCATACCCAGTAACCACACTTGGCTTTCCTGGGAACAGTGTAGGATATGCAGGTCTTCACACACACCATTATAGTGGTTGACTTCAGGTACACAAATATTGACTGGGGATACTACTCAAGCCCTCAACATCACCCTACAGCCACTACAATTTGTGAATCCATGTGCTATGGCACAACCAGTCACCACACCCACAAGGGGGAATACATATTGGACCTGATCATCACCAACATGGGGACTCTATGTTCCACACCAGAGGTAGAACCGTCATTGTTAAGATCAGACCATAAACAACTTTTCCTGGACATCCATATCCCATCCCAACCCCCAGCCAAGGAAATCACTGTAAAGAATTTCTCAAAAGCAGACTTTGCACTTGTGAAGACTGGGGTGGAATACTTCAAAGGCCCTGTGCTGGAGGATAATACAGCCCAATCTGCAGAATCCTTTACAAACGCATTGTATGAGCACCTGCAGGTATGCATTGATCATGCTATCCCAAATAAAACCATGACTCCTCCAAAACAGGAGACCTGTCTGGTTGATCCCAGCCATATATAAGCTGTACAACAGAAGGAGGAAGCTACTACATAGCAGAGCAATATCCCACAGACCCACATAGATAATAACATCTCCTTTGCTAATCACATTGACAGAGCCATTGCAAAGACCTTTATATAGCCCTCCTTATCACATGGGTGTTTGCATGTAGATCATGGGAGGTCATTGTGGCCCTCTACTAGTCACTCATCAGGCCCATGTTTGACTACAATGCCCCTTTTGGGGTGTACCTTACCCAACACCTGCAGCAACTACAATGAACACAACAGTACCTCCCCAAGAGGATCATTGGATACACACAGATGCCCTATGCAGCTCAACTAAAGGATCTCCAGCTTTACTCAGTTGCTTAATGCCTACTCAGAGGTTTATCTATGCCTGACGTATGCAGCCATTTTAAACCCAGATGTAATGGACATGCTCCACCTCATAACATCCAAGACCCTTAGAGCTACACACTCCAGGGACTTAAACCTCAGCACAAAAATAAATAGGACATGCTGCAGGGACAGATTCATTACCCAGAAGCTCCCCTCACTCTGGAATTGAATCCCAATTAAAGTTAGACATAGCCCCTTGCCAACCCTCTTCCAGTGAAATACAGCCACATGGATGGGAAATTTCAAATTCACCCCTGGGATCTCCACTGTGTCCCTGCTTGACAGAGGCACAGCAAACTAGCCTTAAAGGGTGCCTTCTGTGACCTACTTTACAGAGGCACAGTAGGCTACTCTACTGGGGAGGTGGACACCAAATACACTCTGCCTAGGCTTATGAATTCCCTAGGGCAGACAGCCTAGTATCGACCTCTGAACCCATATGTTTATGTTCGGGATGCACAATATTTGTTGCTGCTACTGTTTGCAAGTCTTTATTGCCGTAGCTTTCCCAGTTTCTATGAACAACTTGTGTATCTGCGTAACATGTTTGATCATGACAGGGTTCCAGTATATTAATATATGTGTCTGTTGTCATTTAACTGTGTGCACAGGGCGGATTGCTGGATCGTGTGAGGTTCCTGGCTTAACACATGCAACTGCCAGATATGTGTGACTGACTGCTATACTCAGACATGGCCTAAGTGTGTGAGCATGCCCAGTTCAGGCTTTCCATGGTTTGTTGCCTGACATATGTCTCATTTATCCAAGTGTGTGAGCATGCCCAGTGTGACCTTTTCATATGTTGTGATCTGGAGTCCACTACATTTCTGGTTGTGTGTGAACATGACCAATATTGACATTTATACTGTGTGTGTTGGAAGTCATGTTGTGTTCTTACTGCCAGACTCCTTTGTGTTTCCATGTGATAGTTTGCAAAGACTTGGCAACATTCTCTCATACTGGCTGAACACTTCAATACTGTCATGGTGTAGTTGTTCAGTACTTTCACTATGAGGCACTGTATCATGGGTTTGAGTCCCATCACTGCATTAAATGTTCATACTGAGCAGACCAGACTGGTTAAGGGCCAGATGGGCAACTATGAGCATGTTGCATTTTGTTCAGCTATGGCCTACTTAAACCAGGTTTGTCCGACATTGCTGTGTATTCACCAACTTGGGTGGACATTGCCAAACATTACTCCACATTTACCACAGTTGTACTAGTTGGTGTGTGTGATTCTGTTCATAGGTTCATACTAGGCTATCTGCCCTAGGGCATTTATAATCCTAGCAAGAGTGTGTTTGGCTTTCAACACAAATTTTAAGTGGAGTTTGTCATGACATTTTTCAAGGTTAGTATACTGTGCCTCTGTCTAACAGTGACATAGAAGTGATACTCAGGGTAAACCTACAATCTCCCATCCACTCATCAAGATTCCTCTTGAAGAGAGTCAATGAGGGACTCTGGCTAACCTGGAGTGGGGGTTTACTCAAGAGTGGGGGGAGCCTCTGGGTTATGAATCTGTCACTCCAGCATGTCCTATTTATTTCAGTCCTGAGGTTCAGGTCTCTTGAGCGTGTAGCTTGATGGGATTCTGATTTTCCGAGGTGCAGCATGTCCATTGATTCCAGGTTGGACATGGCTTTATACATCAGACACAGATTGCCTCTGGGCAGGTGGTATGCCACTGAGTGGAGCTGCAGTTTCTTTAACCGGGCAGTGAATGGCATGTGTTTGAGCCCTTTGATCCTCCTGGTGAGGTACTTTTGTGGTCTTTCCAGCTGCTGCAGGTGTCTGATAAGGTACATCCCACAAGGGGCATTGTACTCAATTATGGGCCTGATGAGGGATGAGTTAAGAGGCACAATGACCTCCCATGATGTAGATGTGAATACCTTCATGATTAGGTGGGCTATATGAAATGTTTTTCTAAACACTTTGGCCACATGGTTATCGAATGAGAGATTGCTATCAGCTTGGGTCCCCAGGTCCCTTGTCACTTCTTCCATACTTAATGGGTTACCATCTATGTGGTAATTTGTGGGCACTTAGTTTTTGACAAAGGGGAGGACTATACACTGTTTTGCGATTAGCTTGAGGACATGGCTCTGGCACCAGTTGTCTGTTTCTATGAGGCCCTTTTGTAGGATGCTTGTGTCAGCTGGAGGGTCGATTATGGCACCCAGTTTGCAGTCATCTGCAAACTTGTTCACCAACAGTCCTTCTGTGTTGGCCTGTACCTCTGAGAAATATATACCAAACAAGGGAGGTCCCAGGACTGAGCCTTGTGGGATGCCACTTGTAGATGGTTTCGGGTCTGACATGGCTCCAGCATTTCTGACCATGTGGGTTCTGTCCTTGAGCCAGTTTGCAACCCATCTAGTGACATAGGAGTTTATATTGAAGCTGGTGATCTTACCTATGAGGACCAAGTGGGGTACTGTATGGAAGGATTTTGCAAGGTCCAGGTAGGCTGTGTTGACCACCTTCCCCTCGTAAATGGCCTTGGTGACTGTTTCAAATGACTCAACCATGTTTAAGAGGCAGGATCTGTCCTTAACAAAGCCAAACTGGGTAGTATCCAGTGTCTGTAGGTCCCCAATATGTTTATTTTTGAGGTCCATGATGATCCTTTCCATAGCTTTGCAGACCAAGCTAGTCAGGCTTCTGGGGCGATAGTTTGCAGTATCCATTGAGGCACCACCTTTGTGGAGAGGGACCACTGTTGCTGTACACTGCTCTTTGGGTACATATCCTGTGGTAAGGCTGAGATTGAACAGTGGTTTTATGTTTGTGTTCAGTTCTTCTTGGGGTTCATGTTGGACACAGCCCGGGACACTGTCTGGTCTCATTGATGCAGCGTGTTTTGCTTTGGAGAGGCTGGCTGTTACCTGAGCATCTGTGATGTCAGGGGGCCAGCACTCAGCTGGGATAGATATTTGCCCTTTTGTTGGGGAAGGGGGGGAGTTTGCACTGAACCTGTCAGCTCAGATGTTGGCAATGTCTGTGGGTTTGGTGTATTGTTTGTCATTTTGGACGATTTCTGAGCATATCTGGAGATTCCCACACAGGTTCCTACCATAAGTAAAGAATGCCTTGAGATTATCCTTGGTGTCCTGTACAATTTTTATCTCAAAGATGGCCTTAGACGATCTTATGTGTTGCCGTAGTTTTTTAATAATACTGATCAGAGATGCCTTCCCTTTTTGGGATTTTGATCTATCATATAGTAGCTTCCTCCTTGTATTGTATGGTTTGTTTATGGCTGGGGTTCACTGGACAGGATGCCTGGCTTTGGAGGATTGGGTCTTGGTTTTATTTGGGATTGCATGATCCATGCATTACTGAAGGTGTTCATACAATGCGTTTAGAAAGTGTTATGAGGTCTGGGCCATATTTTCCACAGGCACAGGGGCTGTGAAGGATTCCACCTCAGTTTTGAGGAGTGTGACATTAGCTTTAGTGAATAATTTTCAATGTGTTTTTCTGGCCATGGGCTGTGATCGGGATGTGAATATCCAGTGAGATTACTCTCTGGTCTGATCTTACCAGTGAGGGATACACTTCTGGTCTTGGGCATAGAGTCCCCATGTTGGTGATGATCAGGTCCAGTATGTTTTCCCCTGTTGTGGGAGTGGTAGCAAGTTGTTCCATAGCATTTTGGTTTATAAATTCTGGGAACCTTTGGGCTAGGGTGTTGGGGATAGGGTAATGCTCCCAGTCTATGTTTGGGTAGTTGAAGTTGCCCAATATAATGGTGTTTGGGGAGACCTTCATATTTTCATGTGTTCTCCAGTCAGCCAAGTGTGGTTCCTGGGTTTAGGAGGGTGGTCTGTAGCAGGCTATGAACTGGAAGGTGGTTTTAGCCACTGTTAGTTGCACATGGATAGTCTCTGATGCTTCATGCTGTGCCACCAACCCGGGGGTGTGGGTATCTTTGAAAAATATTGATACTCACCCTCCTTTTGTAGTTTGTTCCATGTTTTGTAGCTGTAAAGCATGGTATGAGGTGTAACCTGTTAATGCTAGGGTGCTCTTGGGAGCCTTGAACCAGGTTTCTGTTACTGCATAGATATCAACATTCTCCATGCTGAGGAGAGTTTGGAGTGCATGCATCTTGCAGTTTAGACTTCTGGCATTGAGTAGCATTGCTTATAGTTTCTTATCCCTTGTGATACCTATGGAGGTGGGTTTGTGTTTTGAGCCTTACCTAAAAAAGGCAGTATGGGGGCTGACAAGAGCCTTTGGCAATATCCAAAAGGCCACAGGTGATAGGTGAAATCCATCCCTAGCAAAGCATCATATCTTGTCGAGCATGTCATCCCAGGCTGACAGGCATTGTATCCCCTTTCACTGACACCAATAGTTAAGCCAATTGTTGTAATTGATCATCTTGTCTTCATATTGTGGCTTCATGTTTGGTGAAGGTAGGATGATACTCAAGGTCATCAAGTTTGCATATACTACATGGTGGTAAATGCTGTTTAGCACTACCTTACATTGCTTAACACATGGCAATCATGCCTCAGGTGGTGCTGCAGGGCTGCCTGTGTCAGATGCACATACTGCACTCCCTATACATGTTTGGAAACAGGTAGTGTCAAGTTAGGCATCCCTTTTACTATATGTGCGAGTCAGAGAGAGGTATAATTTCCAGGGTTCCTACTGAGCCAGTGTATGTGCTATGCGTTGCCTCTTTGCCAAGGCCAAGGCATACTGGGCACGCCTCCTTCTGCCTACTGGGGCAGGCTCAGGTTGTTCCTCCTCCAAGTCACGCTCTGCCTGTGATGGCCTTGGCACTGGTGGGGGGATGTTTGGCCCAGGCCTATGCTGGTCCTGCTGCAGCTGTTTTCACAGAATCATATTATGTAGCATAGCACATACCATGACAATTTGGGTACATGTAGTTGGTGAATATTGCAAGGCTCCACCAGATGTGTCCAGGCACTGGAACCGTGACTTGAGCAACCCAAACACATGCTCGATTACATTTCGTGTTTGTGCGTGTGCCTCATTATGGCGTTCCTGTTCAGGTGTGTGTGTGCATTTCTGCTGGGTGTCATCAGCCACGGCTCCAATGATAGCCAGCATCCCCCACTAAGTGACCATGTGGGATGTCCCCATTGGCAAATGTCTGGTACAGCTGCGTCAGATGCCAGATATGGGAATCATGGTAGCTTCCAGGGCAGCCAGCACACACATTCATTATTATGCCCTGGGCATCACACACAACCTGGCAGTTGATGGAGGGGAAGCCTTTGCGGTTAATGTAGGCCCTACCCGCTCACCGGTTGGTGCTTTGATGTGTATATGCGTGCAGTCTATTGCACCCACTACCTCAGGGTATTCTGCTATTTGCTGGAAGAGATGCATATTGCTCGCCAATACCTCACGGGAATTGGGGAAATGATCACCGACATGTGCTGACATGGCATCCAGAAACTGGTGCAGTACCCTGGATGCTGATGCCTGTGATATCCCCATCATATCACCAGTTGGTCTCTGAAAGGTACCTGTTGCTAGTATTCTTAGGCCAACACATACCTTGGTTTCCACTGGGATGGGTTCCCCTTTGCTGGTTCTGTGTGTGAGGCGTGGCCTGCACAGCTCAACAATTTGCTGCAGGAGGTCTCTGTCCACTCTATAGCGCTCCACTATCTCCAGCTCATGTAACCCCTGGTAGGTGACCCTAGGCCTGTACACTCTTCTCTGTCTCCTCACTGTGGGTTGTCTGGCAGCATTTGCATTGTCACCACCCTCAGCATGTTGCATATGTCGCCTTATAACAGCAATGGCAGCCCCTAGCATTTTTTGTCTGAGTGTAGCTTTTTCAGTTTTCACTTCTAGTAGCTTACTCCAGTGTTGCAGTGTCTCTTGAGAGAAACAAACTGCGCTGTTGTTTGCAGAGTTTTAAGTGCTGGGCTGGGATAGTGTTCTGCCTGTGCAATTGCCTGATTCTGATTGTTTGCACCTGCTAGCTCTACTAGTATTCCCTGGTAGCTTCCTACTATTTGTTGTGCTTCCTTTTTCCTTTCTGTTTCCTCGGGGGAGCGACGCACATACAAGCGGAAACTCACAGCAGCTCACACGCACGCACACATGCTTAAGCAGACTAAAACTTGCTTATTCGGGTTAAAACACGTGCACACCAGCGCAAACCCGCTTCCAGGTCTTCCAACAGCCTTATACATGCTTACTCCAGCTTAAACGCGTGCACTCATGCTTCCACGCGCGCACTCTGTCTTACTCGAGTTTACAGGCGCGTACACACGCGCATACCCGCTCAGCAAGAAACTTTGGTGTTATCCACAGTATACACCTTCCATTTCTTAGCTTTCCCTGGCCTACCTGTTGACACACCTCTTTCCATGATGTCTAACTGACAGCTAACACATGCCACTGTGCTCCAATGAGCTTCACTACTTTCATACATACCCCCCCTTGTGATGTCACCTATCTCCTACTCTGTTCCTCCCCATATCCTACTCCTACACTCCACTGACTGTGCTCATTTGCTATGTAAAAATGCGATTCAATATCCTAACAATCATTTACATAGGATTGCCTACTAATGCTTGGTTACATGTCTTAGACTGGGCTTCTCCCCTTAGCAACCTCTACTCGGTGGCCATGTTGTTTCCAGCCTGCTATTCCCTTACAATGTCATTTAACAATTTTCATAAATTCCACGTTTGTGGCTTTTATTCTCTTATTTTATGATTTTTATCGCGGACCCCGTTTGTGCGGTGCTGCGCTACGCTTAAACATCGGAAATCGCTGAAAAAAAAAATTCTTTTTATTTTAATTTTGCATCTGGGAAACTTTCCAATGGCCATATATTTGGCCATTGGCATGCTTCCTCAACCATATGCAACCTTTATTTGGAGCTGACAAGGCTCCATTGTGCTATTTGCAGAACGGTACTCAGTTGTCAACTGAGTACATTTCTGCAGCTAACATGTCTCCTACTCAGACAGGTTTGTGCTTCCTGGATCACAAATTTACCTCATTTGCATGCCTTTCGGCTGCAAGTGAGGTAATTTGCATATCCCAGCCCTGTCCGTGTAGGAGACATTTTAGGAGCTCTCTTACACGCCCCTACAGGCTATTCCTGGATTGCTCGTCGGACATGATGGCGTCTTACTCTACTCGTAGACTCCGTGCAAGCCATCGTGAATCTGGCCCATTGTCTTTTTAAGTCCAGTTCTTATAACTGGCTTTCTTTTTTTATTATATCTTTGCTTGACATATTTTCTCTTGTAACAACTGCTGCATATCAGTGCTACATTGATGTACCTTCTCCTTCCGCTGCTGTCATATAATCATCACATACTTTGTTTATTTATCTTTATATTTAATTATTTATGCATGTATGTATGCATTTATTTATTTAAATGTGTTTATTAGTGTAGTGTATTAACCACGTGTGACCACTTACAGATTCAGACCAACTGGAACTGAATTACAAGTCCATAAAAGATTAGTGTTCATTATAAGCGATGTACAATACAAGAAAAAATGAGTAACTATACAATGGTGGTTGTGGAACTATTTTATAAAACAATCAGTAGAACTGCAGAAGAAAAGGGATGAGGACATACAGGAGTAGGAGGAAAGGATGCAAAGGATAGCATATAGACAGGTAGGTCTACCTGACATCGCCAACACTCCAGAATGCCAACAACCATATGGCCGACACCATATGATTGACATTCAGAATGCTGACAATACGGAACTGGCATCTCACTATAGAGCGGAATGGAAAGATTTCCATTCCTGCACTGTAGTGCGATCTCGGAGTTGGTATATTAAAGTTACGGGGTGCAGGGGAGCATAGCCCCCCTGCTAGTAGTTGAAAGGAAATTTTATTTTCCTTTTACATGGTCTACTTACAATGTCGAGATTTCGGATGTTGGTCATATGATGTCAGCCATATGGTTGTCGGCATTCTGAAATTTTGGCATTGTGAAGTAGATCCAGACAGGTATAGTAAAGGGGATATGTATATGTGAAAGGCCGTTCCCTGTTTTTTGGCAGATGCATTTGGTTTCTTTTGGAGGTCATTAATTAAAAATGTTTTAAATATAAACATATTGGAGTTTTCTTTGATTGGTTGTGGAATGGATTGCCAAAGGGAAAGGGCAGCAATTGAGAAGGCATGCTGAGATAAATGTAATATCTAGGGGTGGAAAGAGAGAAGGATTGCTTTGAGATACACTGTGATGATTATTGGAAGATGCTTTTTTCATGGTGTTTCCTATAACAATGGCAAAGGCATACAGGTAATAAAGCTGAAATAGCTGTGTTCACAATAGGAGGCCTGATCATTATCTAATAGGGAGCCATTTTGCTTTGGAAAGAGGGAAGCAATGGTGCTGTGGGGGGGGGTTATTTATGAATCTGCATGTGCAGTTTGATATGATCTGATGGTTACTAGTGTTGCCTATGGATCTGGAGGCAATTATGAGGCATGCATATTCTAGCTGGGTTTGAAGACTGTCTTTACCAATTTCAGATCTAGCTGCACGAGTGAGAAAAGGAGAGCTCTTGTTTTTGGTTAGAATAGCAGCAAGCTGATACTTGGTTTAGTTTTTTATGTGGAAGGGAAAGCTGAGAGACTGGTGCTGCCAGAATCCTAGGTACTTAAGAATGTGTGGGTTCTATGATGGTACTGTTTAAGTCAGCAATTGTAAGTAATACATGGTGCTTGGTTTGCAAGGTCTAAAATCATATATATATATTTTTTTAAGTTGAGTTTAGAAAGAGGTTACCTTAAGCTAGCTGGTGTTGGAGTTGAAGCTAAGATTATAATTGGGATTGCAGCATAGGAGACATTTATAAATGATTTTGTAGAGGGTGTGGTATTGCAGGATGAAGAAGGAAACTTGAGAGTAAACTAGTTTTTCTAGAACTTTATGGTTTGGAAGAATGAGATGTGGGAAGTGTTTGATTTATTTGGAAGTGGTTTAATTATAGCTGTTTTCCAAATGGGTGGCATTATATTTTGGGTAAAACGGGGGGTTATAAATGTGTGTGAAATTAACTAGGTGCTCCCTGCTATGGAATAAAAAACAGGGGTGCAGGTTTTCAGTGTCAGGTGATGAGTTAGTTACAATGTTCAGAAGATGTTCTACATCTATGTGTTTTATCATTTTGAAGTAAAAAGGGGGATGTCTGGTGGGGGTAACAGGTTTTATTGAAGTGGGAGAAAAGAGGGAGCTAGGAGTGGGAAGGTTTGAGAATTTATGGAGGAAAGACAGTGAGGACGAGTTTCTTTGAACTGCCTTTTAAGAAGGGTGATATTTTAATCTTGTGAAGTTGATCTGCAAGTAATGCACTTAACTTTCAGAATGCTCTTGGAGAAAGGAAAATGTATTTGTTTAGATTTGTATATTGAGGATTTTTTTTTTTCTGATTGACTGTTTTGCTAAGTTTCTGAGCATTTTGAAGGGGGAGTGGTTGGTGATTGAGGGGTGTGGTTTCCATTTCTGCCAGGCATCATCCCTGAGGAGAAGGTGTTGTTTAAGTTCTTTGGTTGGTCATTCAGCTGTGTTTATGTGGTTTTGATAATTTTTGATTTCAGGAAGCAATTTGCTTTGCAACTAGTAGAGTGCGTTGGTTAGGATGGCAGAGGATGGATCTGAAACATTTAAGTATTGGGAGTGTTTATATGGATTGACTTCTAATGGAGAAGATATTGGATTTAAGAGAGCACTTCCTAGTAGTTTACACAAGTATGTATTTCTAAGAAACATTATGTTTTATGAGGAAATGGTTATCTTAGTAGAATATGTATTATATGAAAACACAAGCAGTAGTCTGACTTGCATACATCCAAGTTTAACACACACAAACACACACATTCATGTAGTGTTATTCATATCCCTACAGATGTACACATACATGTTCACACACATACAAAAATATACCTCTGTGGCTTTACTGGACTTACCTGCAGCACAAGTACTCCCATAAGAGTTACTGGGCAACCACTATCTTTGGTTGACACTCATTTTATCTCCTATAGTAAAGTTTTGCTAGGCAAACCTATTCTCTGAATTACTCAGTGAAGTAACTTGGGAGCTGAGGAATTTATACAGCAGAGCACATGGCTAATAAGCATTAGAATCCTCGAGAATGCCACATTAGTATGTGGTATTGCCTGAGAGACCACTCTCCATACTGAGTTCCCTGCATGGGGAAACCTCAGCGGCAGCGTGGTCTGTGAATCAGAAAGTCTTCCACATCATGCTGTGCCTTTCTGAACAAAATAGTTTGTGTCTTATTTATGGATTGTATATTCTGTTTTCTGTGGAAAAGTTTGTTGGCTTTGTAACACCCAAAAAGGGGCTATTTTTGAATTTCCCACTCCATTTGTGATTTAATAAAATTGATTTGGCTACATGTGCAATTATCCATGCTAAATAAGAGATCCAGGTCATGGTGTCATACTACATAATTAATTTCTCCATGGTTGCCATACGACAAATCAGCAGATTTAGTGGGTGCAGCTTGTTTTAGTATAGCTCAGAATATAATAATATCATTATCTGACACAGTAGTAAATGGAAATTCTAGGGAAATTCAGCAGAATAACATATTAAGCAAATGCAATGTTGGTCATTCACATTCTTACTGCAAGCTATGTTTATTAATGAAATAAATTAATATTTGGAGCATACTTTTACAAGCAATACTTAACCAGTCAATATTTGAGGAGTTGAAATTTTGTAATAATATTTGTATTAGATATATTTATCCCTGTGGTTTATTTAAGAATTCCTCATGTTCCTATAGAGTTATATGAGAGTTATGATAGCAGTCCATGAAACTGACAGCTGTGTTGTTGTTGTTATTATTATTAGCTACAATTTAGTAAATTATATCCTTATTTTGTAGGTTGTAGCTTGAATATTAGACTGTTTTTATGAAGTCAGAATGTCTGCTGCCCTTTCTACAGGGTTCATAGTAGCAATAGGCAACATATCCCATAATGTATGTACTAAAAATTTGTTCTCCAAAAGATTGTAATATATCTATCTATCTATCTATATATATATATATATATATATATATATATATATAGCCAACTTAATCTCATTTACTTTTTAATTTATATTATTTTAGGATGTTGGAATTTGAATTTTGTGTAAATATGACAAAGGATGTATGGAAATTCTTCCTTCACTATATATGAACAACAGTAGATGGGAAATATAGTCACCTGGCAGAAAACAGGTTAGGGATTCACACATCTCTGTCTATTAGCAAGAAATTAAATCCATGTGTGGCACCACTTTCTAAATTAATCATTAAAGGTTATTTACTTGCTAACACTGTTGGGCCATTCTAGTTGACGGAGGTATAGTGCTTGATATATGGATGAATCCATCCACAACTAATACACCAAAAATAACCTCCATGTCCCACTGCAGCTCAGGAAGGATGCTTGGTCATGATTGCTTACTCCTTTCAATCAGTTTATACAGCTCATTCTGATCAATCATTCTCTGTAATTCAGTTATTTGAACCCTTATTATAGATCCAGGGCAGCAAGTCACAGTCCTGTGTTCCTCACAAACCATGAAATCCTTAATCTCAATGATATTCCCATTGCTTAGAAGATGCTGTACAATTCATCAGGGATTGTTACCCCTACTTGGTGTCTCCTAGAAGATAGGAATGAAATTAGCAGATGTGATTACAGGATGTGGTGGGAGTGCAAAATAGTGTAAAAGAGAGAACAAAATGCATTAATAAATTTCACAGGTACACTTGTGGTAAGATAAGGTAAATGTGGAGGCTACCCTGAGCACAACCTATTAGTGGAACCTGATCATCACTGTAGTTAATGTTCTGATTGGTGCCTGCAAACAGTATCAGCAATCTTTAAAGCAGATGTGGAAGGCATTTTACAGATAATTAAATGACAGCCGGTGTTCATTTGTAAGGAGCTAGAGCAAAGAACTAAAATAATTGTTTGCAAAAGTTTAACCACTATATTTGACACAATGTAACAATCTAACAAAAAGCTATTATATAAACTGTCATGTAGATAACTAGCTCTAAGTTTAGCCTAAATAATATCTTGTTTTATTCAATGAACTGCAGCAAGGTGCTTGCTACAGTTTAGGTAAGGAGTGAGCAAACGGCAGTTCTCTATATACTGGATAACAGAGATAAAGAAATGTTTCTTTTTTTGCCTGAATCCTTTAACCTGCCTGGCTACATCTCTTTCAGAGAGCTATCTTGCATTACTGGTCTCAAGAAGTGATGCATAGTGAAAAGGTATTCCAAACAGCTAATGCAAGTTAGGGTGTGACTAAAAGCCTGTACAGATCTGTTTGTGAAAGGATATTAGAAAGAGAAATGGAGATCTTTAAGTAATTGGAAGAGACAGTTGTTTCCAGTGGCCTTTCCCAGTTAATAAATGTATGATCACTGGTAGTTGAAATGAGTAGTGGACTGTGGAGTGTCCATGAATCTCAAAAGGTTGCTAAATCTGCACATTTTATCCAAAGCATTTTGAATCTGTAGACATTTACAGAATCATAAGTGTTTCCTAAAGAGATGAGAGGAAGCTAGTACTTAGACTTGGGAATAATAAAAAATGTAGTCACAAATTCATTTGAGTAAATGATAAAGAAATGAGATGAAAAAATGTTTAGAGTTGTTTAAGAACCTTATAGATTAAGAGAGGAGTGTGTTTATAAAAGAAAAGTATAGCAATTAAAGTTATTCCTACAAAATACCTCAACGTTATTGTACAACTGTGTATGTATATAATTATATATATATATATATATATATATATATATATATATATATATATATATATATATATATATATATATATATATATATATATATATATATATGAGACCAAGTTACTTTAATGGTCAAAGATTTGTAGGTGTGGGTTACAAGCCGATCTTTAGGTTGGAATTAAATCATTGATTTGGTTTTAACAATATTAACTTTAAATATATTCTAAGTGAAGCAGTTATATGTTATGAATTTCAGTGTAAATGCTAATTAGAATGCTTTTGGTGTTGTCACTATCATTGAGAAAAAGGTGAGCATTAGTGGAGATAATCATACTGATGAGGTGGTAGTCTCACATCAAAGTGATGACGAAAAGCAAGAAGAAGATGCACCTTAAATGAACCCACGAGGAACTCTAGCTCAAAGAACAAACTGTGATTAAAGAGGTAAATATAAGAAAATGTTGATGGGATGATTGGAAAGATAGAGAACCACTGTGTGGTTTCTTCTGACAGTCATGTTTAAGAGAGTTTTTGAAGAAGGATATGATAGTCTGCTGATTTAAATTCACTTTTGAGGTTAAAAACTGGAACCTATTAACTGGCCTTCACTCATTTTTTTATGTATATACCCCATCGCTTGAAATAACTACTGGATGTGCTATAAATGGGTTGGAAGCCATGTTGAGAAGGAAACTAATCTTTTTTTGAACAAAAGTTTATTATTGTTTATAAAGGAGTGTTTCCTGAATTTTGAATGACGTTCATAGGCTCATTAGGTCTTTAGACTTATAGTTCAGTTGAAGAAGAGATAATTTTGATAGGAATAGTATCAGAAGATTTACTAGATAGTATCCATTTAAAGGATGAGATACACATTTTTGATTATTTTTCCTATGTACGTCTGTCAACCACTGAGCCAAGAGCAGATTTATTACCATCTACATGCTCTCATTTATGGGCTAGAAAGGCCATGGTATACCCATCATCCAGCCAGGCATTACAGGGCCTTTACCTAAGACATACTTTCCCTGCATGTACCCACAAGGCCTCAAAGATTAGGCACACAATTGTGTAGTAAAAGGACTCATCACCTACTTCTCTGAGTGTTGTTAGCTTCAACAGCCTTATACTCTATATAGGCAGACACTTTCATTCATCTCCACTTACTACCAGGTATTTTTTTTTATCTTTTTTTTTAAACACCTTTATTGAATTATCACTTGTGACATAGGCAAATTTAAATTCATACAAAAGTAATCAAACCGTAGTAACAGATTAACATTAAAAACATTATACTTCACATATATTGATATATATCATATAACCTAAGCAACATTACATAAATTATTCAGTTCCTGACCCCCATTTTTAAACAAGAACATCTTTATTAAGCCATCACTTACAACATAAACAATCATACATTTATATAAATGAAAACAAACCACAGGCCTATTTGCCTGAATTTGTCCATACACGACTAGTGGGGTTTGGCTTTATTGGTCTGAATATGTCCATAAATAGACTTAAAAAGAAAAAAAGGTATGGACATTCAGAATTGCCATATAGTTGAAACACCTGATGTCCTTAAAGGGTCATTTGGATATACCCCCATGTTGCCTCTAATACAAGAGGTTTCAGGAATCACACAGTGGAAAGTCTTGCCTTGCTAGATTTTTCTTTTGGTTTTTATTGATTATTTTTTCTGTGTGAGGATTTTACCCCTTTGCATCATGGGGATAATGGGGAGAAGCAGCAGTGTTGCTGGCAAGAACTGTAACACAGTACCTGTATCATTAACAGTGTATCCCTAATCCTGCCTATTGTGCATAAAATGGGATGATAAACATATGTATCTTACTGAGCAGGCTGTCTAACCACTGTGGCCACATATTCACATGTATTACATTAGATCCTATCTCACCACCATTTTGTTTGCATTGACAACTAACCATTATTTCCAAGCAGTCATGCTTGACAAGTAAACACTGTATGGGTATTTTGTAGGGAACCATGGCACAGCTGTGTAGTTCATGCCTTCTACACAGGAGTATCAACCTCAGGACCACTTGAGACACTTATGAGGAACATCTACAGGAGGGAGGCCAGCTGTATTTTTTGCCACTATGTTTAAAAGCAGTTATGAGAGGGGTGGGAGAGTGCATCTTTGTCCAAAGTAGACTGCAGTGCAACTGCCCTCTTCTTTTCATGGTCCCTCATGTCTATAACATTATAGCAGCATTCTTTAATGCTTTTGCCTTTGCCTCCCACTGCACCCACATCAGTGATTACTTATGCCCACTGCTCCTGTTTCTGCAATTGATTCTGAACTTGTCCCATTAGAAATTGCTCATCCCTTCTCGTGGCCTGCAGGAAAACTTAAGCATTCTTGGCAGTAATGCTCGGTTTCATTTACTTAGCTGACACTGCAGTCAAACATATAATGTATGCTGCAGAACTCAACAATTTAGCACTGCATGTCCTCCAACAGCAACAGCAGCTTGGCTGTAGATATCTATTTATTATAAATGGTAGCAGTACTTACTCTGTCATCTTTCAATACACTGAGTTGCTCCACGCACTCAAGCAGCACAAGAGACAGAGTAAGATCCAGCACGGATGCATACCTACCTGTGAGAGAGATTCAGATACAAAAATTAAAATGTTTTTCATGCATATGCAATGAGTTTCAGGCTGACAAAATCTTCTTATATAGCAACACCTACACACAGTACATTCATCAGATGTATAAATCTATAAATGCACAAGGCCAATGACAGCATGTAAAGCTTTGTATCAGAAAGTCCAAGCATCTATACTAAGTGAATGATGGCCATACTGTATCAGGGGGCATCTTGGCAGAGTACAGGCACAGCACTTAGGGACAGTGAATCTTGGGCCACCCAATGACAGTACCTCCATACAGATGTGGGCAGATATGCCCCTCATGTCATATTGTACCACATGGCAGCAGAGAAGAGCACCCATGGATCCCATGTGAACATGCAAGGCTTTTTGTAGAGTAATTTCACCTGGTTGATGACGACCTGTTTCACAATGTTCCTCTTGTTGATGGTAGGACCCAAGCAGATGTATGAGTCATTGGAGGGCATCAGCTCTCATTCTTAACTACTATACTCAGTTTCAGTGAATTGTGTCAACAAAATGGAGTTGCCTGAGCAGGAGGAATCTGGAAAGCTTGTAGATATTCCTAGAACCTGATCTTAGGAATCCTAAAGCACCACCAAGTCAGTATATTATTCCATATTTGCATTAATGGCATATTGTTTCATATCTACTATGCAGTGCATTCATCTAATATATACCCTTTGCAGTACATATGCTGTATGTCAATTGGCAAAATAGGTGGCCTATAAGCATGAGGAGTGTCTCAGTGTATTGTCCATTACTTTGGTAAGTACTGGCTGTATGCATAGGAATATATCTCTCTCCCTCTCTCTCTCTCTATATATATATATATATATATATATATATGTGTGTGTGTGTGTGTACATATATGGACCGCTTTAAAATGACACCAAATACACCCTTAGCGAAACAGCCTCCTCTCTCCTCCCAAGTGTGATATGCTAGCTGACTAACTATAACCTCCCCAACCATCAGTGGAAGCCCCTTTAGCAGCTTGTATCCACAGCGTGAATCCTAAACCAAAAATGCTGACAGTCATGTCCTGAGTTAGAAATTACAGCCAGAAAAAAAATTCTACTGGAAAGAAAGTACATCCTCTATTAAATATAACTGAACTGATAAATAATGGTTACTAGTTTGTAAAGTTGGCATGCACACCTAACTGGGCTCCCCTTAATATCACTGCTAATCTGGAGTGAATCAAGGTACTTTATATAGAAAATCAAAAATATGTTGAAGTTATCCATCGGCATCTTGCCTGGCTAAGTTTCTCTGAAACATGCAGTTATTCTAGTCTTCCTATGATCCTAAAGGACAGTCTGTTACTTACAGTCCTGTTCATAGTGCAATTAAATACTTTCCCATTTGAATTTCTGTAAGGGAAACAGTTTTGTCCTTACACTGAATAGTACTGGCTTGTTGATTGTCTTTCAGCGATATCTCGTGGCCTTGGTTATATTCATAGCAGAATTACCGCAAAAACTTACTTCCCCAAGTAAATCCATTTATGACCCACCTACATACTTGATATATACTGGTCACCCACTTGGATCCATTTTTAAAAAAGACACAAAATGTACCCTGAGCAAAACAGCCCTCTTCTCTCCTCCCAAGCGTGGTGTGCTAGCCAAGTAAGTACTTTGTTGATGATTGTTGCAAGATAAATTACTGTCTTTAACTTTTGCTCTTGACTGTTTTGCCATCTAAAGAAAAATGCTGCTTGACTAAACCTATTTTCTTCTTGCTAGACAGTAGTGTTCTTAAATGCCTGAATTACTTAAATAGTAGTTACAATTTATCAAGTATGGGTCAGACGCTATGCTAATGTTTCGTTGCTTGCTTGTACACAGGAGATATCTCATGCTATAAAACAAGCATTTGTATGCAAAAATGCTGCAGTTTGTAATAGAAATGAAGTATGCAAGTAGTATGCTAAACTAATATAAGATTATTATGGTTTCAACTAGTAGATGCACCTGAAAATGTGAGACAGGCTTTGTGTTGCAATCATGTAGCTTACTATTGGTCTATGGATAGACTAATGTTAAATATGAAAAAATGTACATGCATATAGAATATCTGATGTGTTCTTAACACACAAGAACATGGCACTTGAGGATTTTTCAACAGTGTAATTTTAATACTTGCCATTATAACCATATTTGCTATAAGGTTAAGCTAATCAAGTATAACTATAAGATTTACATTAATACTGTTATCTCTGAATTGTGCAGATATAACTATTGTTTTGGAAAGTATTTATAGTATGGCTGTTTGCTGATAAGTCCTCTCTCACTGACACCTTTCTATTCTCTCCAGCTAACTATAACCTTCCCAACCAACAGCAGAAGTCCCTTTAATGGCTTGCGTCCACAGTGTGAATCCTAAACCAAAACTGCTGACAGTCACATCTTGAGTTAGAAATTACTCTCAGAACAATTTCTCTACCAGATAGAAAGTACATCCTCTATTGAATATAGATGAACTGATAATTAATGGTTACTAGTTTATAAAGTTGGCATGCACACCTAACTGGGACGGTTCCCCTGCCCCCCCCTTAATATCAATGTTAATCTGGAGTGAATCAAGGTACTTTGTATAGAAAATCTAGAATAGGTCAAAGTTATCCATGGCAGCTTGACTGGTTCTCTAAAACATGCAGTTAATCTAGTATTCCTAGGATCCTAAAGGACATTCTGTTACCTATGTCCTGGTCATGCTGCAATGAAATACTTTCTCATTTGAATTTCTGTAAGGGAAGCAGTTTTGTCCTTATACTGAATAGTACTGGTTTGCTGATTGTTTTTCAAAGATATCTCATAGCCTTGGCTCTGTCCACGCCATTTTCCCTTCGCTACACTCAGGCTCACTTTGCTCCCCTATCCTACCCCCATTCCCATCCACCCCATATTTCATTACACTTATACTCCCTAGACCACTCCCCAATATGCCATGCAATCAACCTCTCCACAGCCACACCCAAGTATCATCCACTAAGTTCCAATAATACTTTAAACAACAACCAATTTCCCCAAACATCTTCATACTACAAATTTTGCCTCCACTGTATATCCTATATCAGTTACTCTTCAAAATGCCCAATGCCACACAGCTAATTATTTTCATTTTCTCTCTCAGCAGTTCTCTTCTCATACTAACCCAAGTCACCTCCCTTCAGAGCCTGCAATTCTCATTATTTTCTAGAAATTCTACCCTAATTACAGCAACACAACCCAATGTAATTAGTTTCTCTAATATCTCATCATTTTTATTCAATTGTAACAATGTATAAACTACCAGATTCAGAGTCCTCCCCATCAACAACAAGCTCAAAATAATTCCCTATACTTTAGCTAGGTCCTCTTTTAAAACCCACTATATCTCAGACCTTATAAATCATCTCTTGTTACTATGGACATGCATCCACATCCTGGACCTTCCCTCTCTACCAATATCAGCCATATCCCCCTTCCCTCCTCTACATCATCTACTAACCATCAAAACCTTTTCATAATGACAATCAACACACAGAGTATTTGTAACAAAATTACAGAATTTCATACCTGGCTCTCTCAATATACCCCTGATTTCATAGCTGTTACAGAAACTTGGTTAAAGCCACATATATCAGACACTGAAATAGTTCCAACTGTTTACAATATTGTATGAAAAGATAGACTTCAAAAGAGGTGGGGGAGTGTAGCTTTAATCTACCATAACTCCTTAACCATTACACCCTTTCCTAAACCTGTCCCGACCTTTGGCAAAGTGGAAATGTTATTAGCATCATTACAAATAAACAATGGTAAACATTTATGCAGAGCAGTACTATATATTCCCCCAGGCCAAAACATCCCTATTCTTGAAGATTTTCTATCTTGGACAACCCAAAACATATCTACTGGAACTGTCATTCTAAGTGATACTAACATTAATTTGCAAAATCTATTCTCAAACTCCCAAGCTAATTGTATTAACCTGTACAGGTATACACAGCTTGTCACATGCCCTACACAAACTTATTATTTTATTTATTTATTTGTTTACTGAGGAAGTCCGACTGGGCAGGGTTGCCCATTTTCAGTGGAGGCCCGGAAAAAGGCTCCATACAGTATGACAATCCATGAAGCATATAAGAATGCAAAATGTCAGTCCAAAGAAAAGCTTACAACAATTTAGAAAAAAAAGCTAACAATTGTGGCAAATATAACCACAGGAGTATTAATAGTAAAGTGAAAAGATGAGAATATTCACAAAATTGCTAAATATACCAGCAATGTTAAGCTGAAATAATTAATACATAATTCCATAAACATTGATATAGTTTGTATTACAATGAATTATATGGGTTTTGAAGTTATAGGAAGACCTTATAACAAATATGTAGAGGATTCATGGGCTAGAATGGTCTTAAAGGAGTTAGCCCTGATCAAAGCATGTACATATTCAAGACTTGTTGAGATAGGATTTTAATTGATTTTCGAAACTGACTTTGTCTGTGTCCTGACTTTGAGTGGGAGGGAGTTCCACATTTTTGAGATAGTACAAGACTATAGGGAATCACCTGAGTTATGTTTGCTTTTGGATACTTCTACCAGTCCTTTATTGGTGGACCTTATCTGACGGCTGTTGGTATAATGGTTGATTACAACATATAGCGTTGAGGTTTTGTTAGGGTAATAGAGAATTTTGTGAGCTAGGGTGAGTTGATTTAGGGTAAGTAACTTAGGTAATTCCATCCAGGACAGTTTGTGAAGGGCTAGACAATGGTGAGATCTGTAAGAAGAATCAGTAGAGAATTTAGCTATCTTGTTATAACAAGTAGATAGTTTGTTTAGATTGCCTTTATTTAAGTTAACTAGTATGGGTGAAGCATAGAGTAATGTGGAGAGTAAATGGGTTCTTGCTGTGGTAGTTTTACTATTGGAGGTCAGGTAGTCTTTACATCTGTAGAGTGCACCTAGTTTTTTTGTGCCCCTTAATTATAGTTTGAGCTATGTGCTTGTTGGATTTCATGTTTTGGTCAATGATAACACCTAGTAGTTTGGTATGTGCAACTGGTATGATATGGGTGTTGTCTGAGGTCATAATTGTAAAAGGGGGAATGGGGTCTATAGCAATGGAGGGATGAAAGAGCATAACCTGGGTTTTTTGGGAGTTGAGTATTAATTGGGAGTCTGATAACCAGGCTTCAATTGCAGTAAAGGATTCTTGGATTATTTTCTGTAGAAGTTGGAGAGAGGGGGCAGAGCAGATTAAGATAGAATCATTTGCGTATTGTACTAAGCTTGCATGAAGGGTTGCTTTATGGAAGTTGTTTGTGAATATTGTGAATAGCATTGGACCGAGTATAGATCCCTGAGGCACACCTAGGGTGATGAGGAGAATAGGGGATAGATTTTCCTGCCACTTAAGGGCCTGTTGTCGGTTAGAAAGATGGTCTTTAAACCATAGGAGTGCAGAGTTATTTAGTTTAAGTTCTGAGGGAACAGTCAATAGTTTGCTATGGGAGACTGTATCAAATGCTTTTAAGAGGTCTAAATAGACAATTGATACCAGATTGTCCACATTTCACTGTTGATTAAAATGATTCGTAAAACTCATAAGGGCAGTAGTAGTGGTGGTGGTGGTGGTGATGTTGTGGCCAGGTCAAAAACCATGCTGGGTTTTGGCTAGGAGATGGTTAGAGAGAAGGTATTTTAGTATTTGGGAATGTATGCATTTCTCTAGGATTTTTGAGAGTGGGGAGAGTATGGCTATCGGTTGGTAGTTGGAAAACTCAGTCGAGTATCCACTTTTGTGTAGGGGTATTATGTGTGAGATTTTCCAGAGGACTGGGACTTTTTGCTCAGTAATTGACCTATTTATTATTATAGAGACAGGGTATGAGATAGCTTTGGTTGTGATTCAGAGATATTCTGCTGGGAGTTTATCAGCAGCCAGGGTAGTGGGTCTTAATTTGGACAGGTATCTGAGGACTGTACTGGTCTGTACTGCTTGGAAGAAGAAATAGTTTTGGACAGATGGGAAGCTTGGTAAGTTTGGGAGGGTTTTGGGTAGAGAATTTGACTATAGTTTTAAAATGGAGTTGGTAAATATTCATTGAATTGTGTTGCAGTGTTACTTATAGAAGTGTCAATGTTTGGAGATGGGGTACCAATTTTACCTGGTTGGAGAATTTTATTTATGGCCAGAGCTTGTGTTAGTTTGTATTTGAGTAAGTCACCTCCCTTCAGAGCCTGCAATTCTCATTATTTTCTAGAAATTCTACCCTTATTACAGCAACACAACCCAATATAATTAGTTTCTCTAATATCTCATCATTTTTATTCAATTGTAACAATGTATAAACTACCAGATTCAGAGTCCTCCCCATCAACAACAAGCTCAAAATAATTCCCTATACTTTAGCTAGGTCCTCTTTTAAAACCCACTATATCTCAGACCTTATAAATCATCTCTTGTTACTATGGACATGCATCCACATCCTGGACCTTCCCTCTCTACCATTATCAGCCATATCCCCCTTCCCTCCTCTACATCATCTACTAACCATCAAAACCTTTTCATAATGACAATCAACACACAGAGTATTTGTAACAAAATTACAGAATTTCATGCCTGGCTCTCTCAATATACCCCTGATTTCGTAGCTGTTACAGAAACTTGGTTAAAGCCACATATATCAGACACTGAAATAGTTCCAACTGTTTACAATATTGTATGAAAAGATAGACTTCAAAAGAGGTGGGGGAGTGTAGCTTTAATCTACCATAACTCCTTAACCATTACACCCTTTCCTAAACCTGTCCCGACCTTTGGCAAAGTGGAAATGTTATTAGCATCATTACAAATAAACAATGGTAAACATTTATGCAGAGCAGTACTATATATTCCCCCAGGCCAAAACATCCCTATTCTTGAAGATTTTCTATCTTGGACAACCCAAAACATATCTACTGGAACTGTCATTCTAAGTGATACTAACATTAATTTGCAAAATCTATTCTCAAACTCCCAAGCTAATTGTATTAACCTGTACAGGTATACACAGCTTGTCACATGCCCTACACAAACTTATTATTTTATTTATTTATTTGTTTACTGAGGAAGTCCGACTGGGCAGGGTTGCCCATTTTCAGTGGAGGCCCGGGAAAAAGGCTCCATACAGTATGACAATCCATGAAGCATATAAGAATGCAAAATGTCAGTCCAAAGAAAAAGCTTACAACAATTTAGAAAAAAAAGCTAACAATTGTGGCAAATATAACCACAGGAGTATTAATAGTAAAGTGAAAAGATGAGAATATTCACAAAATTGCTAAATATACCAGCAATGTTAAGCTGAAATAATTAATACATAATTCCATAAACATTGATATAGTTTGTATTACAATGAATTATATGGGTTTTGAAGTTATAGGAAGACCTTATAACAAATATGTAGAGGATTCATGGGCTAGAATGGTCTTAAAGGAGTTAGCCCTGACCAAAGCATGTACATATTCAAGACTTGTTGAGATAGGATTTTAATTGATTTTCGAAACTGACTTTGTCTGTGTCCTGACTTTGAGTGGGAGGGAGTTCCACATTTTTGAGATAGTACAAGACTATAGGGAATCACCTGAGTTATGTTTGCTTTTGGATACTTCTACCAGTCCTTTATTGGTGGACCTTATCTGACGGCTGTTGGTATAATGGTTGATTACAACATATAGCGTTGAGGTTTTGTTAGGGTAATAGAGAATTTTGTGAGCTAGGGTGAGTTGATTTAGGGTAAGTAACTTAGGTAATTCCATCCAGGACAGTTTGTGAAGGGCTAGACAATGGTGAGATCTGTAAGAAGAATCAGTAGCGAATTTAGCTATCTTGTTATAACAAGTAGATAGTTTGTTTAGATTGCCTTTATTTAAGTTAACTAGTATGGGTGAAGCATAGAGTAATGTGGAGAGTAAATGGGTTCTTGCTGTGGTAGTTTTACTATTGGAGGTCAGGTAGTCTTTACATCTGTAGAGTGCACCTAGTTTTTTTGTACCCCTTAATTATAGTTTGAGCTATGTGCTTGTTGGATTCATGTTTTGGTCAATGATAACACCTAGTAGTTTGGTATGTGCAACTGGTATGATATGGGTGTTGTCTGAGGTGATAATTGTAAAAGGGGGAATGGGGTCTATAGCAATGGAGGGATGAAAGAGCATAACCTGGGTTTTTTGGGAGTTGAGTATTAATTGGGAGTCTGATAACCAGGCTTCAATTGCAGTAAAGGATTCTTGGATTATTTTCTGTAGAAGTTGGAGAGAGGGGGCAGAGCAGATTAAGATAGAGTCATTTGCGTATTGTACTAAGCTTGCACGAAGGGTTGCTTTATGGAAGTTGTTTGTGAATATTGTGAATAGCATTGGACCGAGTATAGATCCCTGAGGCACACCTAGGGTGATGGGGAGAATAGGGGATAGATTTTCCTGCCACTTAAGGGCCTGTTGTCGGTTAGAAAGATGGTCTTTAAACCATAGGAGTGCAGAGTTATTTAGTTTAAGTTCTGAGGGAACAGTCAATAGTTTGCTATGGGAGACTGTATCAAATGCTTTTAAGAGGTCTAAATAGACAATTGATACCAGATTGTCCACATTTCACTGTTGATTAAAATGATTCGTAAAACTCATAAGGGCAGTAGTAGTGGTGGTGGTGGTGGTGATGTTGTGGCCAGGTCAAAAACCATGCTGGGTTTTGGCTAGGAGATGGTTAGAGAGAAGGTATTTTAGTATTTGGGAATGTATGCATTTCTCTAGGATTTTTGAGAGTGGGGAGAGTATGTCTATCGGGTGGTAGTTGGAAAACTCAGTCGAGTATCCACTTTTGTGTAGGGGTATTATATGTGAGATTTTCCAGAGGACTGGGACTTTTTGCTCAGTAATTGACCTATTTATTATTATAGAGACAGGGTATGAGATAGCTTTGGTTGTGATTCAGAGATATTCTGCTGGGAGTTTATCAGCAGCCAGGGTAGTGGGTCTTAATTTGGACAGGTATCTGAGGACTGTACTGGTCTGTACTGCTTGGAAGAAGAAATAGTTTTGGACAGATGGGAAGCTTGGTAAGTTTGGGAGGGTTTTGGGTAGAGAATTTGACTATAGTTTTAAAATGGAGTTGGTAAATATTCATTGAATTGTGTTGCAGTGTTACTTATAGAAGTGTCAATGTTTGGAGATGGGGTACCAATTTTACCTGGTTGGAGAATTTTATTTATGGCAACCCAGAATTTTTGAGGGTTAGCTTTGTGCTTAGTTTGTATATTGGAGTAATGATTTTTTTTATCTGTTCTTTTTTTTTTTTGCTTTATTTCTTAATTCAAGAAATTGTTGCCTGTAAGTATTAGTTTTGTTGTCATGTCAAGTGCCCCATGCTTTGGCCCTTTGTTTTAGTAGGAGTCAAGAACGTTTGGTGAGTCAGGGGGCAGAGTGGGACTTTGTTGAAATTATTCTTGGGGGGGCAAGTTGGTTAAGTATGTTCAGAAACATGGAGTTGAAGTAGTCTACTGCCTTGTCTAGGGGAGGCTAAATGGGGAGGGGGTACCAGTTGCAGTGGTTTAGTGCTGTTATTAGATCTTCTTCTCTAAAGTATTTTTTATAGCTTATTTGTTTGAAGGGGCTATTTTTAGTAGGTTTGATATGTTGTCTTAGCAGAAAAGTAGAGAGATGGTCACTTAGGATGTCAGGTAATGTGCCAGGGTATCATGGATGGGTGATTAGTGAGGATCCAGTCTAAAATGGATTCCTTTTTAGTAGCTTTGTCAATTCTAAATGGGGTTTGGATGATCTGAGTGAAACTATGTAAGTTTATATGAGCAGTGGGGAGGGGTGAATTTATTAATGTCCAGTCAATATTGAAATCAACCAACATGAATGTTTCATGGGGAGGGATTCTGATGCCCAGTATCCATATTGGATTGGATCCTAGTCTGAGATCCACACAAATATTCCAACACTGTTACCCTCCCTGATATCCTCAGTGACCATTTACCAGCTTTTACATGTAGAACCATACTCATGTACCCAAACCCCACTCATATAGAACATCTAGAAACTTAAATAACTTCAACCAAATAACTTTCAGTAACTCCCTAAAAGCCCCAAATTAGACCTCACTAAAAACATTACCTTTAGAAGATGTAAACTATTTTAATTAATAAGGTCTTCCTTGATAACATAAATACTTTAGTTCCCATTCAGTACAAAAGAACAAAACCTAACCATGCTCCTTGCCTTACAAAACCAACAAAGCAGATTCTTCTTTCTAGTGACCGAGTCTGGAAAGAATGGTATTAAAACAAACAAAAAAAAAAACAAATGAAATTAACTTCAAATAACTTCATAACAAAGCCAAGAAATTAGTTAAAAATGACAAAAAAAAATCAATTTTCACAACACTTATCTAGTCAAAGAAATAACCCCCAAAAATTCTGGAAATCAGTCTCTTTCCTCCTTAATCCTGGAACCACACAAAACCCATCACCACCCCCTGATAAAAGTCCACAACAAATAGCCCACATTTTCAACTCCCCCTTTATTGACAGCATTCTTAAACTTGTCAAAAAACCCCCACCAATAACAAACAAATCCCCCAACAATAAGTTAAGCACCTCAAACCTAATTCATGAGAATCCCAGCCTACATCCCTTGTTTCACAAAGAAACCATTAACTATGCCCCACTAACTCCCATATTCTCCATAAAACCAGTGCCCACCTGTCTAGTATTTAAATTGCTAACTAAACTAAGACCATGCTCCCTATCCTCCGATTACTGCCCCTCCGAATACTAGAAACTTGTCGCCGACGCAATAGCCTACACCATCAGTATTCTAATTAACCAGTCTATGCTAGAATCCACATTCCTTCAAATTTGGAAGAAATCCATCATAACCCCATTGCATAAAGTTGGAAATATTTATGATTTAACTAACTATCCACCCACTTCCATTCTCTCACCACTATCAAAAGTACTGGAAAAGTGTATACACACTCAACTACTAAAACACCTTTCTAACAATAATCTCCTTGCCCCTACCCAACATGGCTTTCATCCTGCACATAGTACTTCTTTCTTTCACTGATACTGTGAACAAAGCTCTGGAGTCTGATCTATTGACAACAGTAGTCTTATTAGACCTATCCAAAGCTTTTGACACAGTATCACATACTAAACTACTCCAACAACTAGCAAGATTAGGATGTTCTGAACATACCCTTACGTGGTTCGCCAACTACCTGAACAACAGACAGCAATCTGTCAGATGGCAAAACAATCAATCTGGTTATCTGGTTAATAAGACAGGAGTCTCCCAGGGGTCAATTCTTGGTCCTTTCTTTTTAATGTGTTAATAAATAATTTCCAAAAAAGTCCCCCTACAAAGTTCACTCATCCAATATGTGGATGATTCCACTATCATATCCTCCTCTAGCAACTTCCCAGATCTCTTAAAAATAACACAAAATACTTTCTCAACCATAGAAACTTGGCTAAATGAAGCAAAACTGCTACTAAATCCCAAAAAATCTAAGCTACTACTATTTTCATCCAAACCACCTCCACAGGACTTTAAAATTTACTCCCAAAACAAGTCTGAAATTCAGGTAGTGAAGACAGCAAAATTACTAGGCATTAGCATAGATGACAAACTATCCTTCAAACAACATATTTTTAATACAATAAAAAACATATTTTAAACTAGGCAAAGTCTACAGACATAAACTGTACATGGACAAACTCATAAAAATAAAACTGGCAAATGCCCCCCTACTCCCATCCCTCCTCTATGGTTCCCCAATTTTACCAGCCTTCACACATCTCTAATCAACAAACTGCAATCATGCTATTATAAAATTGCAAAATTTTGCCTCTGGGCCTTCCAAACCGCACACACCACTGCCAGGCCATTAAGGTATTGAAATGGTTTGAAATCTCCCACAACCTCCATTACACCCAACTTACTCTTGCTCATAAACTAATATACCACCCAGAAAACTGCCCTTCACTTCATTCTATCCTACAGTCTTACATCCCCTCCCTGAATCTTTAGTCTACTTATAAACAGTTTCTAAGAGTATCCATACCCAAAAAGAGAGCTGGACAAAGCTTGTACTCACACACCATAGCAAAATTATGGAATGACTTACCCCCCCCCCCATTACACAGCTTGATTCTATAAAAACCTTCAAATTCACCATAAAAAGCCATTTTCTTAATAATCAGATCTGTCTTTGTGCCCAAAACTATAGACCACCATAAGCAAACGTTAAGACTTTGCTGACTGGTATTACTCTTTTCGATTTCAAGTAATAATGTGTAAATTCTCTAAACTTTTTGACTTTTCTACATCAGATAATGTATATCAATCACTGTCCTGCCTTTATAATCATTGTTAGGCTAAATCCTAATCTTCCCATGTATTGAAGTGCATAAATTAACTGTTTATTATGAATGTATCTACCATCTTTTTTCCCTCCATATAATGAATACCATTAAAACTACTGTGTCTGTTCTACTAACACATAACCAGAGTGTAAAAAACTTACTAGTCAGTGTACTAATAATCCTTAGGAAATTGTAAAAAAAAAAAAATTGTACACTGTTTATCATTGTAAATATTATCCTGTTGTAAAAATCTTTATCTGTAATTGCAGCTTTTCTCCCCAGGCCTCCACTGAAAATGAGTTTCTGACCCAGTGGACTTTTCCGGTCAACATATGTCAATAAATAAATAAATAAATTACATCTGTAATTACTTTGTATGACTGATGACTGCTTATGCCAACAGTCACATGCACAGTACCAGGTCTACATCACAGTGAATGACACTGCTGTGTAGTCTGGCACTGGTTGTCGTATGGTGGAATTGCTCTGTGCTGGCAATGTGCTGGTAGATTTGTTTTAACTATGTCACATTTGAACTGCTATATGTGTTGTTCAGCAATAGCCAACATTCATCTTTAGATCCTCAGATGGGTCTATATTAAATAACCAAAGAGGCGTTTCAGGGAAAACCTCTTCAGCTACACATAATGAACGAACGCACTAAACCGTGATTATTCAGAATAGCAATTTCTTTCCCTGGGAAAGAAATCGCTTGGCCATCCCCATAAGTTTGCCATTTTCCACACTGTAGTGCAACCTTGGAGTTGGTATATTTAGTTAGGGGTGTGGGGACCCCCCACTTTGTGGAGTGTGGGGGTGGAGTCCCCCACTTTATGTTTCTAATGATTTTTTGTTTTTGTTTTTAGACAAGTGATTTATTTCCCAGGGAAAGGAATCACTGATGTCAGCATTCACGGTTTTGTGCATTCGCTGTTTATGTGTCGCCAAAGAGGTGTTTGCTGAAATGCCTCTTCGGTTATTTAATATAGACCATCTAATATGGCTCAAGTTGTGCATGACCACCCCCATTACTACTTCATTACTACTTGCTAGTGTGTGACTATATTCATTCTGCACCTAGGTGCCATACGCAGCTTGAATACCTGAGCAGGGAGCACTGTCAGTACATGTAGCCTAAACAGTTTCCATATAGATGGTGCTGACATGTGAGATTAATGTGTGCATTATTTTCTATGCTATTTTCTATTTTACATACCAGCTCATGCCACAGACTGTCCCACAGCAGCTGTAGGAAGCTATTTGTATGGGTTTTTACTAGGCTTTTCTAGGTGGACTTGCAGTTTTTGCACCCAGTGAAGAACCTCCTGATACCCACAAGTGGTAACTTGAGGTCACTGGATCAGCTCTAGGAGGCTATACACAGGATATATGACATCCACCTAATGTGGGGGGGGGGTGATAAATGATAGATGAATGCAGGCTTACAGAACATGCTTACCAATATAGTTGTGAATCACAGAGCCATAACTAGGGCAGGGCAAAGGGAGCAGCTGCCCTGGGCACAAATTTTTAGGAGGAGAGATTGTCAGGTGCCAGTGGTGCACAAAGTCAGTGCAGCCACTGATTATTGGGACTACAAAGCTACTGTGGCTTCATAATGACTACTGATACTGTATGTGTGACTATGATTTTTGTTTTGGAAGGACATTTTTTTGTTTCATTTTTTACTTTGAGTGGTGGGGGGCACCACTTTGGGGAACAGCTTAGGGCACCAGATGACCTAGATTAGTTCACTGTTTGTCTTAGCATGGCAACCTTCTGCTATGATGCATGGTGCAGGCAGGAGGTCTACACAGAAATATCACCCATCCCTGTGTGTGAAGTCTTGCCCATATTAAGATGCATTTCCCTAGCTGATGACATAGCAAGATAGCCTCCTCTAACTTCATAGGCTGCAATGGCAGGCCACACAGTCCACTGTATCACCTCCATGACTTTCCCAGCAGAAGTTAGAGTCATTCCACTCCTAGATACTGACAGATAAGCCAGAGAGTATTTTCTATACATTTTATTAATGCTTCCAGACATTGTTGTCTGCAGCTTTTTTATTTAATCACTTTTGTACATAGTTATTTTGTAAATGAAGTTTTATGTGATGTGAATACATTTATAACATGTTGAAACATTACTATATGACCTTGTTGCTCTTCTGTTCTTATAAAAAGTTTGCTAGCAATGAGTACTATGGCTTTGATGTGGCACACTGCTGTTGTAGTATGCAACTTATATTCCAGAAGGGTAGTGCACTTTGTCATGAACCTTCCCCTGTGCAGAATGGTGGAGATACAGATTCACCATTCTGTGTCTCCCCCACTTCTGGAACAAACTGACCCTGCAGGATAAGCAGTGTAACACACTGTCTTCCTTTAAACAAATTGTGGATGATTTGATGAGTTCTTACAAATTTACCTCAGCGATATCTGGCCTAGCCCTCCTGGAGAAAACAGGTACACAGCCTGAGTGGGGGTACTAGCATGGCGTAAATGGTCAGAACAAACAATTCCTTGAAATTCCTATGAATCCTATAAGAAGACATGAAGTGCAAGTTTTTAAGTGGAATATCATGGATGTCTACATACAATCAGTGGGTAGATTAGTATAAATATTTGATTGGTGCCTCGTGTTCTAGTGGTATGTAGTAAAATGTAGGGAAGGCCGCATACAAGACCTTGCTGCATTGCACACAACAGCTTCTTCAATTACAAAGCCCTACATAAATCAGCCAGTGACTGAATAGACCCAAAATATTTTAATCTATACCTATTTCAGGTACAGTTGAGTACATATGGGGAACTATTAGTTCTATGCTACCTCACCTAAAGATGATATATCCCTTTTTTTGAAGAAAGAAGTCATCTTTGTATAATATCGTACAATTCATCTTTTGGATGAATCTAGATTCATGTATATCTGTAATCAGTGTAGATGGTATTAAAAGGACATGACTCCACTGTCTTAGAAAACATCTTTCATTTCCCTCTTAGGTGTGTTTTCTGTTATTAGAAAACATCTTTCCTTTCCCTCTCAGGCGTGTGTTCTGTTACAGTGAACAATATAACAAAGATCAAACTCACATTGTTTCTACAATGGAGAAAGAGCCACTCCATTCAAAAGGTTTCATTCTGCCTCATAGGACAGTGTGGGAACATCCTTTCTCCAGTTGTGTTTTAAAATTAAGCTGCTTAATTCATATATTGGTTTGTTAAGTATTGAGTATTACTTGTAGAGCTATTATGGGAGACTAATTCCTTAGTATACTAACCAGATGCTTCAGAAAGTTTACTAAGTTAAGCTGCAGCACCCTAGAATGGGCTATGTAGTTATGTTTCTCTGTCTTTTTACATTTCAAAGTGTAACTTCAAAACCCTAAGAAAAAGAGAAAATTTCGTTACAGTGGAAAAATCACCCCGTGCACCTCCTAGGTTGTTTATCTACCTCATGCTCCTTTCTTTATTTTATTGATTACATTTGTTAATCAGGTAGTTGCAATGGTCAGTAGACTCTTTTCAGCCAGGCTAAGGTCAAGAAAGCAGAAACAAGAAAAAATTCATAAAGAAATACAAGCTAAAATTGCAATAACAACAAAAATAAATAATCATATAAAGAATATAAGTTGAAGTTGCTACAGACATAAGCATTTAGCCAATATACATATTCATAGTTTGATTGACAGAACAGATGTCTGACATTTGTGTAAGACTGCAGAATTACTACACTGAGCTAGCTTAGTGTTGGAATATATAATCAGCAAGGGCTGTGGAGTGCAGGGGGACTTGCTTCCCAGCAAATACATTTTATACTTCCATAGAGGATTTGTCTTCAAGCATGCGCATTATGATGTCAATGTTTTTTCATCAGTATCAACATTTGGGTGTTTCATAGTTTACAAGTACACCCATATGTGTGTATACACACACACACACACACACACACACACACACACACACACACACACACACACACACACACACACACACACACACACACACAGACACATGTATGTGTGTGTATCTGTATCTATCTCTCTATCTCTCTATCTCTATCTATCTATCTATCTATCTATCTATCTATGAATATATAATATCCAAATGATGACACAAGTCAAAGGTAACTGGAAGGGTAGCTAAGTTAGGATATTAGAAAGAAGAAACAAGGCAATCAGAAATGTGGTAAGATCAAAAGAGAAAAAGTAAAGATGAAAACAGTAAAAATGGTCCAGGCAAACAGGAACAGATGCAATCAAGGATGCAAAAACAAAAAAGAAAAGATAAACTCCCTTTGTGTGTGCATGGAGAGAAAAGAGAATTAAAACAAATTTGTCTGAAGTTATCAAGGATAGGAAGATAGATGCAGGAAGAGAGTGCATATTGATCTTAAATGACTTCTTTGCATCTTCTGACTCTAATAGCTAAGCATAACATGGAAAAACAAGACAATTCTTCAATAGCCCTTGCTGTTTTCAGTAACTGAGTTATTTCATTTGTATGCATTGTTACTGAAAGCTTACAGAAAGACTTGTTTCCTTCTCATAGTTTATCTGTCTTTGGCCTTTATTCCTGCTGCAGGCCCCTACTAGTTGTCAGCACAGGCTTCTTTTCCATTTCCATTTGAACTCACCATTCTTCAATCCACGATCCTCTTGAGAGCATTAGTTTACTTTGTATGTGCATTAGAGTAACTAGTTTTGAGAATTCAAGGCAGCCCAGTTGTATTAAGAAGTGCTGGATTTCAGGGTGTCCAAGTAGAATTTATTCATCCACCTCAAATGTCTAAAATCTATGTTCTCAAACTAGCTCTGACATGTAGTTTGGAAATGAAGATTGCTGTTGCAGTACAGCTACTTAGCATCTTCCTGTGGTGGTTGGCCAGTCATATATATTTAAATTCATAAGCATGCTCAGAGCTGACCCTGCCCTGATATAGCGTCACCCCATTTTAGTTACCTCTCCCATTCACCTAATCCATGCAGCTCCACCTTGCTTTGCAGTCACCTCCCTTCTCTGTTTTAAGCTGAAAGATTTCTGTTTCATTTAATTTCCCCACTTTTACTACAAAGCTCTTAAGTACCTTATTTACTTTAATAATTATATATTTTTTCGTTTGAACTGATACTGCTGTTATTTTTGAAAATGTTTTGGCATCAGTGCTAATCCTATCCCTACTCTGATTGCATGAATATGCTGGGCTCTCGTAATGTATGTAGTATCAGTTCATTAATATGCTCTAATGTCACTGCACATGCATAATGTATGTAGTATCAGTTCATTAATATGCTCTAATGTCACTGCACATGCGTAATGTATGTAGTATCAGTTCATTAATATGCTCTAATGTCACTGCACATGCGTAATGTATGTAGTATCAGTTCATTAATATGCTCTAATGTCACTGCACATGCATAATGTATGTAGTATCAGTTCATTAATATGCTCTAATGTCACTGCACATGCATAATGTATGTAGTATCAGTTCATTAATATGCTCTAATGTCACTGCACATGCGTAATGTATGTAGTATCAGTTCATTAATATGCTCTAATGTCACTGCACATGCGTAATGTATGTAGTATCAGTTCATTAATATGCTCTAATGTCACTGCACATGCGTAATGTATGTAGTATCAGTTCATTAATATGCTCTAATGTCACTGCACATGCGTAATGTATGTAGTATCAGTTCATTAATATGCTCTAATGTCACTGCACATGCGTAATGTATGTAGTATCAGTTCATTAATATGCTCTAATGTCACTGCACATGCGTAATGTATGTAGTATCAGTTCATTAATATGCTCTAATGTCACTGCACATGCGTAATGTATGTAGTATCAGTTCATTAATATGCTCTAATGTCACTGCACATGCGTAATGTATGTAGTATCAGTTCATTAATATGCTCTAATGTCACTGCACATGCGTAATGTATGTAGTATCAGTTCATTAATATGCTCTAATGTCACTGCACATGCTTATAATTTTCTGTAAGTGTCAATTGTGTACGGTCTGTGTAATGGTTGAAATAGGATTGCTATGTTTCTGCTGCCCATAAACCAATTTGTCAGTTAACAGAGCATGTTAGAAATTTCTTAAGAATGCAGTCAATTTTTCTTTTCTTTCAGACATGCTTTGATTGTCTTGCTTTAGTTATTTAAAATAAAAATGTTCTTAAATTTTTAACTGTGATTTTGAAATTTGACTATCTGGTATTACTTTTTTAGATATACATTTCATCTGCATTTAATATAAAAAATACAAGCTGCAACTGAAACATGAAGTCTTTGTCTCAGAGTTCTCACAGACTGCTTGAAGAGAAAAGCCATGCCTAAAAATTTGGTTAGTTTACTCTTAAATGACTTCTCCAAAATGCCACCTAAAGGCATGGTTAGCAAGTAAGCAATGTGAAGGATCACAAGTCTCATTTGTGCTTCATGTTGCATCAGAAAGTGCTTTTCACTGAAGGAAAGGCATTTTGCACAAACAGTTTACTAAATCTTTTGATAAATGTCATACAGGCTTAGGATTCATAAAGACACTGCATGCCAAAGCGAGGCTTGTGCTGCATAGACACAGTGCAACATGAAGTATAAATAAAAAGCTAAATGACAGTAATTACTTTTGCTATCTCTTACACTTTGTGCACTATCCCTTCACTATTTCACTTTTTTCTGCTTCTTCTATTCTCCTTCCTCTCACCATTCCTTCATATTTTCCCTTATATTGTTTATTTTATTATTATTCCTGTTACTGATTCGTTTCTGTATTTATGCAACATTTTGTTTGTATTTTAATACTTGTCAACTTGCTTGTGTATCATCATTTATATTTGTTTGGGCTGAGACTGAAATAGATCCATTTGTATCAGTGCTCTATCCCAGTGGAAAAACTGAATAAATAAAGCTGCACTTTGAGCAACTAGCTGTGCATGACTACAGTGTACAGCTCTACAGCAGAGCCAGGCTGAAAAGTTGCAAAGCAACCACAGTCAAGTATAGCAAGAAGTAGGTTGTAGGACAGAGTAGCAGGCGGGTACCTGGTAGAAAGCTCTCATGAACTGACACATGCTTGAGCAAGCTGTCTGCAAGTACCCAGGGGTGGCCCATGCTATTAGACTACTGGACTGCAGCCCCCCAGCTGTAAAAATAAAGAAATTAAAGAAAATAAAAAATTAAAATTCGCGGACTTTCGTGCATGCGCACTAGTCTGGACTGCTGCTGAGACAGTCTGGAGCATGCGCAGACTGTTTCAGCAGCAGTCCGGACTGGGAAACATATAAAAGCAGAGATCCCAGAAGTCTATGTAGTTGTAACTGCATAGACTGTCGCTGGAAATGGATCAGACTTTAATGCCGGTAGGCTGGAGTCTCGTCGGAGGAAGAACATCTCGCGTGGTGGATGTGCTCCAATGGACGTAATGCGCAGGCAGGTTTGTAGTGCACTAACAGCTATAGATTTAATGGCATGAAGGGATGGGATCTACATCGCTCTAGGTAAGGTGTGTGTGTATGCCCCAGTTGCTATATACTGGTGGCTAGAACAAATTCATGGTGGTGTTTTAAGGAACACATCAGGCTTGAACCCTGTACCTTGTATGCAGGTGTTAAAGAACTGAATTCCCTGCCCACCACCATTTGTAAAAAAAATTGCAGATTTTTGCCTCATATTTGATCTGATCTGTTCCTCATAATCTGTGATTTCCAAATGTAGCAATATTTGATGGTGCAGTGGTAGCATTGTTGCCTCACAGCTGCAGGTTCTCAGGTTTGATTCTGGGCTGGGTTGCCTTCTGTGGGGGGTCTGCATCTTCTCCCTCTGTTTGTGTGGGTTTGCTTTTGTGTCCTTCCATGTTACAAAGACATGTCTGCATTATTTCTTCCTGGGCATCCGCTGAAAATTGTTTTTTGTTCCAAGTCAGACTGTCCTGATTAACAAATGTTAAATAAAATTGACAGGCATTTGAATTTCAGACTTCAGGTTTCTGAATGTGTAATTCATTACATATTTGGTGGTGCAGTGGTAGCATTATTGCCTCACAGTTATAGGTTTTCTGGTTTGATTCTTGGCTGGGGTGCTTTCTGTGTGGAGTCTGCATTTCATCCCTGTGTTTGTGTGGATTTGCTCTGGTGTTCTGCCATTTTACAAAGACATGTGTCTGCAGTATTTCTCCCTGAACCTCTGCTGAAAATTGTTTTTGTTCTGTCAGAAGTAAAATTGACAGGCATTTGAATTTCAGGCTTCATATTCTTCAGAAAATACATAGTAACACAACCTTTTATTCTAGCAATTTTCTAAGTTTATAAGATGAATATTTGAAATTTGTCCTTATTTTTGGGACTGTATTACCCCATTATTGGCTTTGTCCAGGTTTTTTGTGCTAAGGTTCATAGATTCATAGGTTCATACTAGGCTATCTGCCCTAGGGCATTTTTAAGCTTAGCCAGAGTGTGTTTGGCTTTCGCCACCCATTTTAAATTAATTTTGCTATGCCCTTTTTCAAGGTTAGTACACTGTGCCTCTGTGTAACAGTGACACAGAAGTGATACCCGGGGCAAACCTACGATCTCCCATCCAGTCATCAAGATTCCTCTTGAAGAGAGTCAATGAGGGACTCTGCCTAACCTGGACTGGGATTTTATTCCAGAGTGAAGGGAGCCTCTGGGTTATGAATCTGTTTCTCCAGCATGTCCTATTTATTTCAGTGCTGAGGTTCAAGTCTCTCGAGTGCGTAGCTCGATGGGATTTGGATTTTCTGAGGTGCAGCATGTCCATTAATTCCGGGTTGGACATGGCTTTATACATCAAGCACAGATCGCCTCTGAGCAGGCGGTATGCCACTGAGTAGAGCTGGAGTTTCTTTAAATGGGCAGCATATGGTATCTGTTTGAGCCCTTTGATCCTCTTGGTGAGGTACTTTTGGGGTCTTTCCAGTTGCTGCAGGTGTCTGGTAAGGTACATCCCAATAGGGGCATTGTACTCAATTATGGACATGATGAGGGATGAGTAAAGAGGCACAATGACCTCCCCTGATCTAGATGTGAATCCCTTCATGATTAGGTGGGCTATATAAAATGTTTTTCTAACCACTTTGGCCATGTGGTTGTCAAATGAGAGATTGCTATCAACCTAGGTCCCCAGGTCCCTAATTACTTCTTCTGTACTTAATGGATTACCACCTATGTGGTAATTTGTGGGAACTTTCTTTTTGCCAAAGGGGATGACTATACACTTTTTGGTGTTTAGCTTGAGGCCATGGCTCTGGCACCAGTTGTCTGTTTCTATGAGGCCCTTTTGGAGGATGCTTGTGTCAGCTGGTGAGTCAATTATGGCGCCCAGTTTGCAGTCATCTGCGAACTTGGTCAGCCACAGTCCTTCCATGTTGGCCTGTACCTCCGAGAAATATATACCGAACAAGAGAGGTCCCAGGACTGAGCCTTGTGGGATGCCACTTGTAACTGGTTTGGAGTCTGACATGGCTCCAGCAATTCTAACCATGTGGGTTCTGTCTTTGAGCCAGTTTGCAACCCATCTAGTGACATATGGGTTTATTTTTAAGCTGGTGAGCTTATCTATAATGCCCGAGTGGGGTATTGTATCAAAGGCTTTTGCGAGGTCCAGGTAGGCTGTGTGGACCACCTTCCCCTCGTCAATGGCCTTGGTGACTGTTTCAAAGAAATCAACCAGGTTTAAGAGGCAGGATCTGCCCTTAACAAAGCCAAACTGGGTAGGATCCAGTGTCTGTAGGTCCCTAATATCTTTATTTATGAGGTCCATGATGATCCTTTCCATAGCTTTGCAGACCAAGCTAGTCAGGCTTATGGGGCAATAGTTTCCAGGATCTGTTGAGGCACCACCTTTGTGGAGAGGGACCACTGTTGCTGTACGCCACTCTTTGGGTACATATCCTGTAGTAAGGCTGAGATTGAACAGTAGTTTTATGTTTGGGTTTAGCTCTTCTTGGAGTTCATGTAGGACGCAGCCCGGGACAGTCTGGTCCCATTGATGCTGTGTTTTTTGCTTTGGAGAGGGTGGCTCTTACCTGAGCATCTGAGATGTCAGAGGGCAGCACTCTGCTGGGATAGATATTTGCCCTTTTGGTGGGGGGGGGAGTTTGTGCTGAACCTGTCAGCTAGGATGTTGGCAATGTCTGTGGGTTCGGTGTATTTTCTGTCATTTTGGACTAATTCTGAGCATATCTTGGAATTCTCACCCAGGTTCCTAACATAACTAAAGAAAGCCTTGTGATTATCCTTAGTGTCCTGTGCAATTTTTCCCTCAAAGCTGGCCTTAGACGATTTTATGAGTGCCCGTAGTTTTTTGCTAATACTGATCAGAAATGCCTTCCCTTTTTGGGAATTTGCTCTATCATGTAGTAGCTTCCTCCTTCTATTGTATAGTTTGTTTATGGCTGGGGTCCACCAGACAGGACGTCTGCCTCTGGAGGATTGGGTCTTGGTTTTATTTGGGATTGCATGATCCATGCATTCCTGAAGGTGTTCATAGAATGCGTTTATAATGGATTCTGTGGTCTGGGCCGTATTTTCCACAGGCCCGGGGGCTTTGAGAGATTCCACCTTGGTTTTGAGGAGTGTGAAATTTGCTTTAGAGAAGTTTTTCACTGTGGTTTTCTGGGCAGGGGGTGGGGTCAGGATGTGAATATCCAGTGAGATTAGTTTATGGTCTGATCTTACCAGTGAGGGATACACTTCTGGTCTGGAGCATAGAGTCCCCATGTTGGTGATGATCAGGTCCAGTATGTTTTCCCCTCTTGTGGGAGTGGTAACAAGTTGTTCCATAGCATTTGAGTTTATAAATTCTAGGAACCTTTGGGCTAGGGTGTTGCAGCTAGAGTAATGCTCCCAGTCTATGATGGGTAGTTGAAGTCGCCCAATATAATGGTGTTTGGAGAGACCTTCATATTGTCCAGTGTTCTCAGGAAGGCCAAGTGGGGTTCCTGGGTTTGGGAGGGTGGTCTGTAGCAGGCTATAAACTGGAAGGCAGTTTTACCCACTGTTAGTTGCACATGGATAGTCTCTGATGCTTCATGCTGTGCCACCAACCTGGAGGTGTGGGTATCTTTGACGAATATTAATACTCCCCCTCCTTTTGTGGTTTGGTCCAAGTTTTGGGGCTGAAAAGCATGGCATGAGGTATAACCTGGTAGTGCTGGTGTGCTCTCGGGAGCCTTGAACCAGGTTTCTGTTACTGCACAGATATCGATGTTCTCCATGCTAAGGAGAGTTTCGAGTGCGTGCATCTTGAGGTTTAGACTTCTGGCATTGAGTAGCATTACTCTTAGTTTCTTATCTCTTGTGATACCTATGGAGGTGGGTTTGTCTTTTGAGCCTTGCCTAAAAAGGCACTATGGGGGTAGCAAGAGCCTTTGCCAATATCCGAAAGCCCAGGGGTGACAGGTGCAAGCCATCTCTAGCAAAGCATTGTGGCTTGTCGAGCATGTCATCCCAGGCTGACAGGCATTGGATCCCCTTTGAATGACACCAATACTTAAGCCAATTGTTGAAATTGATCATCTTGTCTTCATATTGTGGCATCACTCTTGGTGAGGTTAAAATGCTACTCAAGGTCAGGGTCATACCGGCCTGGGCTACATGCTCAGAGAGCTCCTCTATGTCTCTTTTCATGTAGTCCAGGGAGGTACGTCTCAGGTCATTCACACCAGCATGGACAATGACTGAGTCATATTTGTACTTGCCTTGGAGTGACCTGAGTGCTTGTGTTATGTGGCGGATCCTAGTGCCCGACAGGCAGCTCACCGTGACCTTCTTCTTGTTTGGCCTGGTGAGCGGGACGTCAGTGTGCCTGACGATAGAGTCACCTATTACAAGTGTATCAGATGTGTTGTTTAGCCTTAAGGGCTGTGACTGTTCGGCACACTGGCTTTGTGAGCTATGTGTTGCACGTGTTTTGTTTTGGGGTAGCAGTTGCTTGGGTGTCTGCTTTGGTTGTCTCTGCTGCTTAGGCAGATTTTTATTTAGAGCCTCCGAGTATGTTTTTGTGTGTTTATGTGTTTGGTTTGCTGTTGTGGTAGGTCTATGTGAGACTGGAATTGTAGTGAGTGTGGTTTCCTTCTCCTCCTGACTGGTTATGCCAGTACTGAGTTGAGAGAGCTTAGCCTCTAGTTTGGCTATATGGTTGCATCTCTCACATGTGTTGGAATTTGTTGGGAGGAGGAGATGGTTGTCTGTGTACATGAGGCAGTTGTAACATTGCCTCAAGATTCCCAGATTCACCAGCTGGACCAGAGAGGAGATTGACAACTGACCTTTAGACATGCTAGAATAGTATTGGGAATTCCTTTATAATTGAAAAAAGGGCCAATGGGGAACAAGGTACTCAAGGGGAGTTTGTGAGGGTGTAGTGCTTTTAATTTTTTAGTGCTGACTTAGTGAGCAAGTGCCAGGTAACTTAAATGCAATGTGCTACAGGTAACTTAAATGCAAAAATGACAAACAGTAACTTTCTTTCAAGTGAAACAAGGAAATAAGTACAGTAATCAATGCAGATATCACTAGGGATCCACAGAAGTGCTGAAAAGCTGCGTTTTAGATGGAATTAGCATTTCAGGGAAATAAGCAAACAAACAACAAGCATACAAACAAAGCTAGATTCAGCAGGCCTGGATCTAGTCTATGCTACAGCAAACAAGGTGTACCAATTTCAGTAAGAAACAGTTCAAATATACTACAGCAAACAAGGTATACCAATTTCAGTAAGAAACAGTTCAAATATGCAGGCACTATAAGCCTTTAACCAGAAATTCCCAGCTCAGAAGGGCAGAGTCCAGCCTCTCCTCCCGCAAGAGTGCAGACCACGAATTTTCTTAATGTAAAATAACTGGCCTGAAGCCCAAGTGCTTAAACCAGAACTAATACACTTTTAGAATAACATACACTGAACCCTCAATCAGCAGTTCCCAACTTAGAAGGATGTAAGCTACCTGTCCTGCCACCACAGTGCAGGCCACAAACCTCCCTAATGTAAAACAACTGGGCTGAAGCCCAAGTGCTTAATCCAAAATACTTAGAATGATAGCTGCAATTTAATCAAGTTACTACCAAGCAGTAATAAATACAATTGAATACTTTAAAGAATGCCTGGATTAGTGCTCAAGGTTGACAGCTATGGCAAGAACTGAATTCACTGAATATGTTTGAGGGCTGTATTCCCTCATTACTGGGTTTGTCTAGATGTTTTGTGCTAAGAGGTTGACAGCTATGGTGAGAACTGAATTCATTAAATGATAGCCATTTAAATTTCATTCTTCCACTCTTTCACAAACCAACTGATTTGGCATAGTGGTATGTTGCTCTGACTCTTTTTCACAGGGACCTTGGCAGTAAAATGTATGGTGGTAACACAGCATTTTATTCTAGCAACTTTCCAAGATTATGCAAGCAATGTTTAATGTGTCCCTGGTTTTTGGGTTTTTGACCCCCCCCCCCAATAAATTTGGCTTTTACCAGATTTCTTGTGCTGCGAAGTTGAGATACAGTTGAGTATTGAGTAGATTTTACAAGGATCTGAGAGCTGCAGGGGAAGAGAAGTTTAGTGCTGCTTATGCTAAGTCAGCTTCCATTGTTAATAGCACAACAGGTTGTGTACTTGCTTTTGATGCAGAAGGTTGTTGGTTCTACTCCCACAAGGGATGAATGCTGCCGTACTGAAAAAGTTAAGGTACTAACTATGAGCCTGTTATCAGTTTGCCGTCCATTTCCTATTGCAATATTACTAGCTTATAATTTTTAATGTAAAATAGGCAATTTATTCATCAGGGGCATCAGACACTTAATTTTTCGATGAAACCATGAAATATAATGGTGTTTGCTAGCAGCGACCTCTTCATTAGTTACAGATTTATTTAATGTGGAATTATTTAGATGACTTTTTTACTTCTTCAGAGATTGTGCATATTTACTGATAATGGTGGACTGTAGAATTGTGCACATTTACTGATAATGGTGGACTGTAGAATTGTGCATATTTACTGATAATGGTGGAGTGTAGAAGTTTGAGTAGACTTTTATGATGGAAATGTTCTGAACTGGGCAGTTGTGTCATTATGGGAGCATGCATTTTGTTTCATTGTTTACTGGAAAGATGTTCTGAATTGGGCAGTTTTGTCATTATTGGTGCATGTATTTTGTTTCATAGTTTACTGAAAAAATGTTCAAAACAATAGGAAGGTGTATCAAAGAGCACATGTATGTTTCATATGCAAGGTGCCTATGATTTGAAAACAGCCCAGAATTAATCTTTATCTGCCACTGGTAAAATGTATTTTCTTTGAATGTGGGTTTCAATGCTGTTTCAATGAAGTTTTAATGCTAAGTTTGTTTAGCAGATGTCTTAGTGTTTGTGCTGTAAAATGCAAAATAAAACTTTCAAATGAAGTCCAAATCATCATAGAAGTAAATCAGTATGCACATTAGTGTTTATGGTAAATGGAGTGAAATAGCCAAATAATGGATCATTGGAATGGCTGCAGGGGGAGGCTCCATTCGACCATGATTTTGTGAGGGGGAAGAGCGGCAAACTTATAAACAGCCCCAGCTGAACTATATCTCCAAACTGTCCAGATTTTCAAAGAATGAATAGATTTTTGCTTCTTATTTTTGGTGTGTTCCTCATAAAACTTGTGGTTTTCTGGCAAATCATTTAGGAATTAAGTCACTAAATAATGACACACTGAGTTTCAGACTTCATAGCCTTCAGGAAAATGCATGCTAAAGTAAGACCTGTTGTTCTATCAACTGTCTCAGTTTATACAAGAGCAATTTTTAGTACTTTTTATATGTTCCCCCAATATATTTGGCCTTGTCCAGATTTATTGCATTAAGAGGTTGAGAGGTACATGCAAATAAATTGCTTTATAGAATTAGGCATAGCCAAACCTCTCAACTGTCCCTGATTTCGGCTCAAAATGTTGCTCTTCCCCCTAATAATCCCTCTGCAAAATAGCAATTTTGGAAGAAAGCATGGAGGGTTTACAATTAAGAAATAACTGTAATAGTCAGAGTTATAGATTACTTTTATTTCAGAAATGCACGTACATTATTTTATTTTATCAGCTGCTCGAGTTAGCAGTACTGATATTAAAGTGTCCCTTTTTTGACAGGTTCCCAGCTGTATTGTGTGGCTATTTTATATTTTTACATCACATTTTTGGTCCATTTTTCATAAAATTGTGTTTTTTTTGGTAAATTAGTGACAAATCATTAAAGACTGAAGTTAGAAAATATTGACAGATGTTTGAGTTTCAGATTTCATACCATTTAGAAAATTCATACTAATGCAATACCTATTCTATTATCTTTCTAAGTTTATAAGAGCAATATTTAAAAACTGTCCTTATTTTTGGGCCTTTGTCCTACTTCTTTGTATGGCTTTGTCCGGATTTCTTGCTCTGTGTTTGAGAGGTATGACAAATGTGTCAGGGCCATCACAGTCAGCCAGAGACATTTCAAATTGTGACATACTTGTTGCACCCCACTTCCCCATGTAGTGACTCTGGATGTGTCAAAGCAAGGCACAGAGTAGTTATGCAGTGTAAATGTGCAGAGTATCCCCCCATCCAAGGTAGACACAAGAACTAGAGTGGCTTTTTATCTGTCCTTAATTTTTGCAGAATGGTCTGGTTTCTGTCATATTTTTTGTTCTGTTGATTTATGCTTATTACTCAAAGTGCCTGTTGTTCTGTGTTTAAGTAGCAATACTTTAATGACCATCAGGTAAGCTTGGCTGAGATCGTAAGATGCAAGTAAGCTTTAATAAGCATACTGTTAAAGAATTGCCAACACTGAAAGCCTTTCTGTTGTTGCCATGTAGAGAATACTTAACTAGATATTGTATAAGCCTTGGGTATTGAAATGCATATGACAGTATTTGTAATAAAGGACAGGATTACATTATTTTAAGAAGCTCATTACACTTGGAGACTTCTAGTCATCTCTGCAGGCTTTACCCATAAACTAAACAGAATGCCAATCGTGTGGTCCATAACCTGTACAGTAAACATTTTAAGCAATGTATCTTGAGCTTATTTCTTGTTTGCTTTGCATTTTTTACTTTGATCATGCTCTCCCCATGAAACAAGTAGATAGTTGTCAGGCAGCAGGTCTTTTTTTGGATAAGAAACATTTTTACAAGTGGGGGCATCAGAGATTTCTACTTTCAGCATGTTACTTGGTACTTTAATAAAGCTGAATATAAATTATAATTAGAACTGCAGTGCAAGAAGTGGTTTGAGTTGAGTGCTGCTTGTTTTTCTTATACTTGATTTTGACTGGCATTCCATTAATGTATTTAAAAAGTAATTTATTTTTCCATGCCTCACAACCTTTTTGTTTCCATCTAGATATTAAGTAAACTGTCATGCAGCCAATGCATTGAAATATTTTTATTCTTCTACACTTCATTTTGTCTTGATTGGACTCTCATAATGACGGTTTGGCACCCAGGGCAGTGTATTTAGTTAGTTTTTGTGGTTTTGAGCATAGCTCCTCACCTTTCTAGTTAGCCACACCTCTTCCCATTGACCCCACCCATTCAGCTGTCTCCTGCAGCCCCCCTTTGATTTGAAGTCATCAGCCACCACTGCAAGTACCACATAGTACTTACAGCACAGTGTAACCACCTGCTGTCTAGTGTCCAATCACCTGGTTTTATATTGCTTTCATAAAAATAGAAGGAAAGGGGTGTGTAGGACAATAGGATATGAGGGAATATAGCAATTAGAGGTGCCCCAAAAAAGGATATGAGGAAATATAACAATTAGAGGCGCCCCAAAAAAAGAGAGGCATAAAGGAAAATCAGGTATTGTAAAGACAGGGTATATTTTTGTGAGGATAGGTACACAGTTTTACAAAGGGAAAGATGAAAGAAAAAAGTCTTCGCAATGAAATACGGACTTTAGTATAAAACTACACTCTCATATGCATGTACAGCACACCATGCAGCAGGAAATGTGTTTACCACCCCGCAACAAAGTCACAGCTCCATATGTAGGAGCATATAAGCAGAAATGTGCCCATAGTATCACAGGTCAAAGCCTCACATGTATGTGCAGGATAACAGTAACCTGGAAATGTGCCCTCAGTCTTACAGCTAAGCCATAGCTCGATATGCAAGTGTAAGATAGCCCAACCCTGATATCATGCTCACAGCCTCAGAACTAAATAACCTTGCATTACCCCACAGTTTGCAACACTTCCTTGATGTATACATAAACAATAGGCACATCACTGCAACCGTCTCCATAGTATACCTCATTGTACATCCTGGTGTCTCTCAGAGGAAATAGTCTGTATTAGCAACATTGTTCAGAATAGCCACAAAGAAAAAAAGTTTAACATTGCAGTTTGAAAAACAGAATTAATGTCAAACAAATACTTATTGTATCATTCAGTGTGTTCTTGTCTAACTTCTGCTTCCCACTGTCAAAGATCTCATGGGTAGCAACACCACATGTCATCTCAGAGGTACATACATTATTCATCAGTAAGGGGTATGCCAGGGGCTTCAGTAAGAACCTTAGCCATATTAACCCTAGCATCCTCCTTGTGAAATGGACACACTTAGGGTCCCAGAAGGTGCTCCCTGAGATGTTTGTGGAGGATGAGTATGATCTCATTCTCCTTAGTACAACAGACATATGCTCTCTGTGCTGACTCGGTAGTGCTGTAGTAACTAGAATGTTTCTGGGATGAATATTTGATTTGTATGCTTCCTAGTAATCATATTATGTAGTATGCAGCATGCTATAATCATCTTGCAAGCTTGCACCACAATGTTTCTCCCAGATAAGAAACATGCAGTAGAACAGGGATTACAGCAAGCTAGACACATGCTGTACAATCTTTGCGTTTTTCATGTGGGTAGTGTTACAGCACATTTCAAACATGCTATGATGTTATGCTGGTTCAGTATGGGCTTTATCACGCAAGCCTCTCAATGGTATCTAGAATCACGTGAAATACAATGGGAACATATAGGGAAGATGAGACATTTGTAGACACTGTCTTTGGTCCTGTAGGTGTCTCATTACCCTACTGCTTACTTGTACCCACTTGGTATCCCTGTGGAATTTCCCTTTGCAGGAAATGGTGATATATATGATTTGTATGCCACATAAGGTAATCATGGGTAGTGAGGCAGTGCCAGCACTTTCTTTCACAACAATCTTTATCAACCCTTCTATTTTGAACAGTATCTGGCAGTTGATGGAATGCTTGCCCTTTTATTGACATATTACAGTCTCCATATACCAGACAGAGCTAAGCTATTATACTGACAGCTGTGCAACCTATAACCTCTTGTACTTCAGAGAAACCATGTATTGGGGAGGATCTTCCCTTGATTACTGGAGAAACAGATATGTTTATCCACATATATAAATACCACACCAAGGAATGTAGTAATATTCTGCAAGCTGACACTTATGGTTCACCCAAAGTATCCCCTGTTTGTCTATGAAAGGTCTCTGTAGCTGGTATAGTAAGTGTCATACATACCCTCACGTCTACCCTTTTATGAAGTACATTCATTTGCTCCAATCCTGCTATATGGCAGTTTATGGCAGCCATGGCCCATAAAATATCACTGTCCAATGAAAAATGGACTCAAAGCTTGCGAAGAGTTAGCTAGTGGTAACTGATGCACAGACAGTACATTTTTCATTAGTGCCACCAACCAGTGCATCAAAGTACAGGATGAGAGGTAGCAGTGTTTATATATATTACATTTGTAAAATACTATGGCTTGTTATAAACACTGTGTAACCTATTTCTTTCTGACTGCTCATGTTTGTAATATATTTTCTGATTATGTAAAACTGAACTCAAATATCCAGTTTACACCAGTTTGTTTAATTTGCTGGCATTATCAGAATGTAATTCATTTATCTGTCTGCTTTTATATATATATATTGAGCTGTATTTTTGTTGTAAACTTTTTATATGACCTGTTGTTTTATCATTTGTAAAACTATTATTTATTTTCAGTGTTTTTCTCTTTTGTAATTTGTTACTTTTTTGGAGCTTTTCTCTTCCGGTCTCCACTGAAAATGGGCCCGTGGCTCAGTTGGACTAACCCGGTTAACAAATGCAATACATAAATAAATAAATAACTTTCAATGAGTGGTTGTGATATTTTGCTCTGTACCTCAATGATTAGAGAAATAGCATGAAACTGTTTCAAAAAGCAAATTTTAAGCGTAAAAATAGTAAATTAAATAGTCATATGGGAAACAGTACAGAAAAAAAAAACTGTAAGCAAAATGGCCACAACTTTAAACTACTCCATATTTTTCTCACAATTTTTTTAATTAGATCTTTGGAAAAGTGAATGCATAAGGCATTTACAAACTCTGTCCCAACTCAGCTTGTACTGACTGCATGAAGGGTCAAACAGTTTACCATCAGTGAGGTAGGTTCTTGGACCCCCATTTTAGCACTTAGTGTATCTGTGACATATTTTTATTGATATGCAACATTTTGTGCTTGGAGATGTTAAATGCAGTATAAAATGTTAAAATGTTTGTAGTACCAAATGTTACCAAAGTCATTGAAGGGAAAAGACTGGCAGCTACTGGCATTCAGCTGAGCCAGTCAGAACAGCATAAGTATTGCCTTTCTTGCCCCCCCCCCTTTTCTTCTCTTCTCTTTATCACTCTCTTTTCCTGTCTTTTCCCTAACCATCTTTTCAGTGGTCACCCAGTTTATGATGCATAGCAGTTCTAGACACTTCATTTTCATAATGACAACCACAACTGAGACATTCCAATCAGGGGATAACTAAAATGGCACAAGGTTTGAATCAAGGTAGACATGCTGAGAAAAAAGAACTAAAAAAAAGTTTATTATCTGATCTTTCGGGAAGACGAAGAAGGTTGTTAATGGAACCATTGATGCATTTCAAGAGAATGCATACATCTTTTATTGATAATCATACTGTATTATGTATTTGTCATTTTTAAAATGTGGTAGACAAACCAAAATTCATAACCCAATGAATAACTGTTAGATTGAGATAGGTTCTTTCTATTCTTGTAAATGTCATTACATCTGTATCCAAAATTAGGGAGTAGGACAACACTGTAAATAAAAATCTAAGAACTGAATTATAAATAATGTGTAATTTATTCCCAGATCTTGCAATAAGCAGAGGCACCGGGCAGGTTTCCCTATTATCACCACTATTGTTTATTTTAGTCATGCAAACATTGTCTCAGCTTGGCAAAATTACTCATTGGGTGGAAGTCATTCCAAATGCCTGTAGATGACTATATGCTAGTGAACAACATATTAGATCATAGTTTACCTGGTGTAATTGAGTTTCTTGAACAATTTTAGCAAATAGCTGGACTGCAATTTGACTGGATTAAGACACTGTAAGTTAGGGTCAGTTGTGTCAGCTACTTAATAGAAGAGTGCAAGATCACCAGGAGACCCTGGGTGAAATATTTAGGAATGAGAACGGTGAAAAAGGAAGAAGATTTGGGATTTTGTATAACCCAGTGACACAGTCCCTGGAGAGACATCAGAGAGTTATACTTTGTCTGGTAGGATTAATTTAATTCAAATGATGATTTTCCTTTGAGTATTGTATATCCATTGGCATATACCCTTTGGAACTTGTGGCAGTAATTTATTAATTAAAATGCAATGTATGTGTGATAAGTTTACCTGGAATGAAAAAGACTGTCAGACGGTGAAGGGGAGGATGAGATTATCTAGGGACTGGGGAGGATGTGAAATGCCAGATTTTAAGCTCTACACTTTAGTTGCAGAGGCAGTGGTGATTTTTTTTTTGAGAGACCCCCATGTATGATAGTTGTGAGTGTGAGCTCTGGAATAACCATGCAGGTCAATGATTTTCTGCTTTGCTTAATGAGGGAATTGCATGGATGTCAGGACTCAATTTTAGGTGTTTTGAACATAGGATTATGGCATAACCTGGTTCTAAATATTCAGGATAAACTGGTATATTAGATAATGTGACAGAAGAGGAGCATAGTCATAGCTGAAAGCTAAATGTGAGAGTTGGATGCGGGACTTGTCAGATTTGAAGAATGGCCTGTTTTTAAAGCTAGACTTGGGCTGTGTGAGTGAGTGTGGTTGCAGTATGAGCAATTAAAGAGGGCAGTTAGGAAGTATATGGACGGAATACATTTGAAACAGGTAGGTGGAAAGAATGGAAGAAAGGAAGGATAATCCCTTAGGCAGTGGTTGGATTCAATAGGTTTGCAACAATAGTTAGAAAGAGTAGGAGAAAGGAAGGCTAACCCCCTACATTTGCAATTGGGTTACTAGTAGGAATGGTATAATGATGGAAAATAAACTGAAAGACTTGTTGGGGGTGTGGGTTCAACATATGTAGTAATTACATAGATGGCATAAGGCACCCTTGTCCTATGCTGGCAACATCACACAGATGGCACTGAATGTTGGCAGTGTGGTGAATGAGAAGCAGGGTCTAGACATATGTTTTGACAACAAAATAGGTTAATAGGTTCATAGATTGGTACTAGGCTTTCGGCGCTAGGGCCTATACAAGCCTAGCCATTACAATTCCCTGGCTATTTCTTCCCACACTATTTACTTCCCTGGACTCCTGTCTAGCAGGGCAACTGACATGATCCCCGGGGGGAATTTCCTTTCTCCAATACAATCATCAAGGTTCCTTTTGAAGAGGGCCAAAAAGGCACTCTGCTTGACATGTATGGGCAATCTATTCCAGAGTCTGGGGAGTCTCTGTGTCAGGACCCTATCCCTCCAGCATGTTTTGCTTATTGTGATGACAAGATTTAGATCCCTGGAGCATGTGGCTCTGAGGGATTGGAAGTTCTTTAAGTGTAGCATGTCCACCAGCTCTGGGTTTGACATGGCCTTGTATGTTAAGCAGAGATCGCCTCAGAGTAGACGATATGTGACAGAGTATAGCTGGAGTTTTTCAAGGTGGTCAGCATAGCGCATCTGCTTTAGGCCTGTGATTCTTTTAGTGAGGTATTTCTGTGGCCTTTCCAGTTGTTACAGATGTCTTGAGAGGTACATACCAAATGGGGTGTTGTATTCTATAATGGGTCTAATAAGGGATGAGTACAGTGGGACAATGACCTCCTTTTTTCTGGATGAAAAGCCCTTAGTGATGAGGTGTGCCACATAGAAGGATTTCCTGACTGTTGTGGCAATGTGGTTATTGAAGGTGAGACCACTGTCCACCTGTGTCCCTAAGTCTCTTATCACACTTTCGGTGTTTAGTGTACTGCCACCTATGTGATAATTCATGGGTACATGTTTTTTCCCAAAGGGGATAACTATCCATTTCTTGGCATTGAGCTTGAGCCCATGGCTCTGGCACCAAGCATCTGCTTCTGTAAGGCCCTTTGGTAGAGTATCCACATAATTTGGGGATTCAATAATGGCTCCCAGTTTGCAGTCATCTGCAAACTTTGCTAGCCAGAGTCCCTTAGTGTTGGCCTGTACTTCAGAGAAGTAGATGCCAAACAAGAGAGGTCCCAGGACTGAACCCTGAGGTACTTCACTTGTCACTTGTCTGGAGCTGGATTTGGAGTCAGCTACTTTTACAGTGTGGGTTCTGTCAGTAAGCCAATTGGCAACCCATCGAGTGACATAGGGATTAATGCTCAGCTTAATAAGTTTATCTAAGATTCCAGAGTGGGGGATGGTGTCAAAGGCCTTGGCGGGGTCCAGATAGGCTGTGTGGACTGACTTACCCTTATCCACGGCTCTGGAGACTGACTCAAAGAAGTCAATAAGGTTCAGGAGACAAGATCGGCCCTTCACGAACCCAAACTGGGTGGGGTCCAGGGTTTTAAGGTTGCCAATGTCTTTGTTTATAAGTTCCATGATAATACATTCCATGGCCTTGCAGATCAGGCTCATCAGACTGATGGGGTGGTAGTTCCTGGGATCCAAGGTGGATCCTCCCTTGTGGAGTGGGATAACTGTAGCATTGCGCCACTCAGTGGGCATGAAGCCTGAGGTGAGGGTATGATTAAACATGACACTTAGGTGAGGTGCCAGTTCATTTTGTAGTTCATGTAGTACACAGCCTGGGATGTCATCTGGTCCCATGGATGCTGTATTCTTAGCTTTGGAGAGTCCGTTTTTTACCTTTGTGGCCATTATTACTGGAATTTGGCAATCTTCCAGTACTGATATGGGTCATTTAGGCGGTGAGAGGGGGGGTGAATTCAGCACTGAATCGATCTGCCAGGATATTGGCAATATCCTTGGGATCAGTATATTTAATGTCATTCTGTTGTAGCTCAGAGCAGATCTGAGCATTGCCATTTAGATTCTTGACATAGTTATAGAATGCCTTGTGGTTCTTCTGAATCTTCTGACAATTTATTTTTCGTAACTAGCTTTGGAGGATTTTATGAGGGATCTCAGCTTCTTACTGATGCTGGTAAGGGAGTTTTTTGCATCCTGGGATTTTTCTCTTTTCTGCAACAATTTTTTCCGTTTGTTGTAAAGTTTGTTTATGGCATGGGGACCACCCGATTGACTTCCTTTTTTTGGAGGAGAGCATCTTGGTTCTATTAGGGGTGACACGATTCATGCATGAGTGGATGTGCTCGTACAGTGCCTTAGTGTAGGGCTCAGCAGTCAACCTTTCAGTTCCCGTCTGCATGGGTGTCATGAAGTTTGTAACTTCTGACTTTACTAGCATGAAGTTGGCCTTGGAGGAGTTTTTTATGGAGGTTTCCTTACTGGCGGGTGAGGGTGGGATGTGGATGTTAAGGGTGATTAGCTTATGGTCTGACCTGACCAACGAGGGGGTGACCATAGGTGTGGAACATCGATTTCCCATGTTGGTAATGACCAGGTCTAGAATATTGGAGCCCCTGATGGGACTATGGATTAGTTAATCCAGGGCATTGGAATTTATGAATTCCAAGAACTGTTGGGCAAACGTGTTGGTGCACGAGTAGTTTTCCCAGTTAATGGCAGAGTAGTTGAAGTCACTCAGTATTAGGGTGTTTGGTTTTATACTAATATTTTCCAGTATGTTTAGAAAGGTGTAGTGAGAATCTTGGGGCATGGTGGGGGATCTGTAGCAAGCTACAATTTGGATTGCAGTCTTACCTAGTGTTAGTTGCACCTGGAGAATTTCAGATGCATTGTGTTGGGCAACTAACCTGGTGGTGTGAATATCCTTGGTGAATATGGACACTCCTCCACCTTTAGTGTTTCGATCCTGGTTTGATAGCCAAAAAGTGTGGTAAGAGTTGTAGAAAGGATGCATATTACTACTGGAAAGAAATTATTCGGGAGTGGAAAAACATTTTTGATAAAAAAGTACCTAGATGTTGGATTTTTTTTTCTATTGGATATTGGAGGAGAAGTAGCAGTTTGGACAACTTCAAAATGAGAAGTGATTTTTACCATTGGGAGGTTGGGTTAAAACTTGGTTAATAAGGATATGGAAATGGGGACAGTATTAGATAAATATTAGGACCTTTTTTGGGGGTGTTCGGTATGCGGGTTTCTAGGCAAAATAAACATCAAGTTAGTAAAAACTGGATTGAGTTAGAGAATATTATAACATAGATTCTAAGCTGCCTGAGAATTTTGACTAAAATGCATGATTACTGATGTATCATTCCGTTCATTAAGGGATTGATTAGAAACTTCTGTATAATCACTCGGTATTTTTTCAACATAACTCACTGTATTGTGAATATCTTCCTAATTTGCTGTTGCCTTATTATATGCTGTTGTATGTTTAATAAAGTCAATGAAAGACCTTATTCTCTATGTTATGTATGCATGTATGTATATATATATATATATATATATATATATATATATATATATATATATATATATATATATATATATATATATATAATTGTTTTAACAGAGAAAGTAGTTGAAAGGAGCAGATATCCGGCTAGCATTACCCATCACTTGAACAAAACCATATCAAACTTAATGAATGCAGTAAAAGAGTTCTAGCATGAAGAGGAAGTAAAAAGTTATTATAAGTGTGGAGTAAATGGGGAAATGATCACACTATGCATTTCAGTCTTCTATGGAATCAAGCTGTGTACAGTAATTATTTCCGTATAGGATCTCATGCTTATACAAGTGTCACTAATCTGTAAAAGAATGTACTGGTCCTGAACAAGTAACAGTAAAGCATTTTGCAGTTCCTGTTTAACAGGACATGTTTTCATTGCATTTAGTTCAGAAGTAGCAACATTCAGGAAGGTAAAATAGCATTTCTGTCACATTTGTTTCAGTTCAATGATGCTTCCTAAATGGCTGCATGGAATATACCCACTACTCTGTTATGTATGCATATCCTGTAACACTTGACTTTACTGACAGCTAACTTTCTCAGACTGTGTAAAGCAATGGCTGCTCTGGTCATATTAATGTAGTGCCACTAACACAAACCTTTCCTGTACCTGATCAAGATATTATTATTATTATTATTATTATTATTATTATTATTACTTCCATTGTTTGTCCATGATAGTGCAAAGCCTTACTTTTCTACTGGGCAAAGTGTGCTTTTCATGCAACTGCTGCCCAGTCTCAGAAAAATCACAATGCCTCACCTCAGGGCAATTTTCTAATTACAAATTCTGGTGATGAATTCTATAGGCACTCACCCATACCTCATCTTTTTCTGAATATTTATGGAACTCTGGGCGTATATGTTATTAAAACATTGGAGTTCTGCTATAAAAGGAAAATCATGACTTTCATTTAGTTATTTAGTTAGTTAGTTAGTTAGTTAGTTAGTTAGTTAGTTAGTTAGTTAGTTAGTTAGTTAGTTAGTTAGTTAGTTAGTTACATATTAATTTATGCATGCAGTTTGTTTTACTCCCCTATCCATTGTTGGGCTTACCAGCCTCTCCTACAGTCCCCCTCAGGACTATCGCCATTCTAAGACTAGGACTGCTGTGGGACCTAAATGTGTCCTCTGGGGTTGTACCACAGACTGCTTCCACTTGGGAATTTTTACATTTATGACTTACCCATTGATTCCCCCTTCCCTATGTTTGTGTATTACATCCAAAGGCTACTTCTCTCTATGGATCACACCTCTACACAGAGGATGCCTAGGTGACCACCTTCCCCACACTTGGATGGCAATGCACATTACTTATTGAGAGCCCGTCAGAAGCTTAAGCCGCTAATCAAACATGGGTCACCAGGGCCATATTTATGGCTTTAGCCATCTGTGTCATGCTCTGGCTTGTTTATGGATTAATTTACTTATTATTTGATAATCTTTCTGTGCCTTCCAGCTGATACCCTACTCCTCTGGTATGGCACCAGCGATGGACTGGGAAGGGGATGTCATTTAGAGCAGCCAACATTGTCACATATGCGATCCTCCATGCTAGCAGATTGTTGTATGTCCTAAATGACATCATGTGCATCATCACACATAACATCAGTTAGTTCCAGCCCCCTTCAATGCTGAATTTCTAACAGAAATCTTTTGGAAGATTACAGCATTGTCTTCATCACCAAGGATATGTGAAATCTCAGGGAGAAACCCCTCTCTCCCTCATGAAGTGGGTAAAATAAACACTCCTACACCTTCTCCCATCAGACACCAGTAACATCTGTGCCACTAACACTTTTACAATTTTCAGAGTCAACAAGGAAGACTGTCCGAATGCTACAACACAGAAAACACAATCTGATGTCATAAATTTTGAAAAAATAACATATTGACAGAACAGTCTGCTGTTGGTGAGTACCCTGACCAACTATAAACTAGATTATTTGCTTACTAAAGATGTTATCTTTCTGCATACACTTTATATACATACAGCTACAGTATGAGGTATTACCCATATAATTCCTCTGCAGTACAGATATGCACTTTTTAGCATACAAAAGATGTTACATATGGCGTTCTACTATCATACCAAGAAGGCTGTATGCAATGAGGATTTACACAATGTTTGCATTTAGACTGGCATTCAATAGTAGAAACTTGTTGGGAGGGTGGCCTAAGGGTTAAGGTGTTTGCCTTACAAACACAAAGTGCAGCGTTTGAACCTCACAAGGGATAACTGACTAGGTTTAAAATGGCTTTCAAGGGCAGTTAGCTTAGTGCTCATCCATGAACCTATAAAATGCAAGTGGAATAACTTCCTGATTAGAGTCCTACTATACAGGAATGTTAGGCATTATTTTACAGACATTAAATGTTACAATACACATTGCTTTCACATTTGTAATGTTGCCAAAGCAGGTTGTCAATCATCACTGTTAGGTTCATATTCAGCCTGTATTATAGTGCCAAATAATTTATAACTGACAGTTTTAATATGAAAATCATGCATCATCAGGCACATTTGTTTAATCATTAGTTTTACATAAATTATACATTGACATAGTGAGATGGATATAATTAGTTTACTATTGAATAAATCGCATTCATCTTTATTCATTGAGACCTATTAACCATATTAACCCCTAGCCTGCATATCATTGTTTAGCTAATGTAGAACAGCTGCTAATGCTATTTTCACAGTTATCCCCACAGTTGTTTTGTGACACTGGTTTTGTATAGACTTAATAATAAGGCATTGACACATATAATTTTCAGGCATTACCACTTTAAATTATATAAAATACTCATCTAAGGCTCTGAAAACCAAGCACTTCATTCATACTGCAGCACAGTATATCACAATTATATGCAATCAGTACACTAATTAATGATAATCGTTGTTTTTCACAGTACAATAAAAATGCATATATTACTTATAATACTTAAGCACTCTGCATTATCATTGCTACTCTTGTATGCTCAGAGCTTAAATATCTTTTTTACTTTGATTCTCATAAAGTGAAAACATAAAAATGAGGTCTTTCTGGAATGATTTGTACTGTTTAATGATAATATTTGTTTTTTGTTCCATATCTCCAATACATGAAATCTGATGCCCTGTATTTCAGATGCTGAAATATAAAAATCCGACGCTCTTCAATTAATAATCACATAGTGTACTAACCATGCAATCATTTGAGTGAAAAAATTGAAATGTCAATAAAAGTAATAAATGATTTAATAGACAGATCTTTGGACTTTAATATTTGGGATGTAATCTGAAAAAAAAAACATAAATTCTTTAATTAACATATAAACTATGAATCAATGTTGATGTGAAGGAGAAGTTAAATAAATGATACATTGTCTGTCCAGCTGATAGTCAATAATTCTGTCTGTCCATCTGTACATTTGTTTAACTGTATCTGCTAGTCTAGCTGATATGAAGCTCGACCGATGCTTGGTATAAGAATGGTTCGCATGCCTTTCCCTTTGTGTCTGCTGTTAGACAGTTAGGCTGCAGACAGATCATGTTCATCTAAACATGAAAATATACATGCCTGTCCTGAAATACCTTTAAATATTCCATGAAGGCGACAGTGGAATCTTTTTCTGATTCATATATAGTCGATCCTGTTTTGATTGTTTTGGATGAAAAATAGCTAAAAATAATGTCTTGCACTTGAGAATTTTGTTAAGTCTGTTTTTCTGTTCCTGTTTTGATAATGTTTTTACAGTGTTTCCTTGTATTATGGCACACTATAAGTATTGCCTATTGTACAAATAATGAACACAATTAGAAGTCTATACTGAGCTAACTTTTGTAGGTACCTGCTGCTGTGTTCAGTTGCCTGTACTTTGAAAGGCTGTATGACAATATGAACATGCAAGCAAATTCTACATTTTCCCTTAGGATAACTCCTTGCAGTTGCTGCTTTTCCCTGAAGGAATCACTTAGACTCTGTATCTTTTTCCTTTAAAGTTGATAATAGTAATAACATCAATAACACATTCTTGAACTTTACGTATTACCCAGTGCTTTATGGCTGGACTCCTGACTTTTTATACTGGAAAACATTGGAATATAAAAGCAAAAGATATGAATATGGTGGCTATGCTTCATAATAAGAATTCAAAAACTAAGAATTCTGAGCATGAATCTACATACACTACAGAAATAACTTTTTTTGCTGGTCCTTTCAATCAGGGGTGGTCTTTAATCCTCAAACACTACATTGTGGGGGCAGTTCTTTTCTCCCTGTACCCGCAACTTAGTATTTTTATCATTAAGTCACCATAACTTAGGAGTAGGAATATCTATCTATTAACTTTGCAAAAAGGTAATCATAAAATTCCATAATATGAACGGAATCACAATTATAGAAATATGTTCAAGTTACGTGTCAAAAGTATCAAATGTTATAGGATTTTTTTTGTGTGTTTTGCTGCACTAAATGTGTACAAAGATTAATGAAATAACTTGAAGTTTGAGGCACAAAAGGGCATTTATTTATTCTAGCTGGTAGTACTGTGCATACTGTTACAGCTGCAAATGTTTGTGGACCTTAAAATTTGTTAGCACAACCCTGAGCAGTAGGATCAATAAAACATTATTAGTATGTGGTATTTTTGAACCACCTGAGAAGATGGCTGCTAGTTTTGTTAGTTTTCAAGCTCATCTCCAGCCAGGGTTTGTTAGGGTTAAGTGCAATGATCAACTAAAACAGTGTGGGGAAAAAATCAGGAAAAAGAGTGGTGAGTTAGTCTATGCAGTTTTGTGTTTACTCTTTGTTCATAATGGAGGAAATTTTAAAAAGTGTGGTGAGTTAGTTTATGCAGTTTTGTGTTTGCTCTTTGTTCATAATGGAGGAAATTTTAAAAGGTGTGGTGAGTTAGTTTATGCAGTTTTGTGTTTGCTCTTTGTTCGTAATGGAGGAAATTTTAAAAGTTGTGGTGAGTTAGTTTATGTAGTTTTGTGTTTGCACTTTGTTCATAATGGAGGAAATTTTAAAAAGTGTGGTGAGTTAGTTTATGCAGTTTTGTGTTTGCTCTTTGTTCATAATGGAGGAAATTTTAAAAAGAGTGGTATTAGTTTATGCAGCTTTTCTGTGTGCTCTTTGTTCATAATGGAGGAAATTTTAAAAAGTATAGTGAGTTAGTTTCTGTATTTTTGTGTTTGTCTCATTGAGCATAACAAATGAAAAGCTGGGCAAAATCCTTTATACACCTGGAAAGCTGAGGAATCAAAATAGGTGCCTTCCAAGGTGAGCTGGGAGAAGGAAAGAAAGAACCTGTGCAATCAAAGGATGTCACAAAAATTACAATTAATAAGCTGGCAAGGTTTGAGTAAGTGATTCACTGAATAGTTAGAAACTAATGTTATTGAAAACCTTTGAGATATTAGTAGCCAAATGTGAGACTTGGAAAATAGGAGCCACCTGTTAAAGATGTATGGATATGGCTGGAGAAAGGAGTGGAAGGGCAAGAATCTACCTATTTTATAGAGAGATGCAATGAGAGATTATAGCAAAGGAGGTGCAGTGGTGTAGCAGTTAGCATTGTCGCCTCATAGCAAGAGGTTCTCTGGTTTGATCCTTGGCTGGGGTGACCTCTGTGTGGAGTCTGCATCTCCTCCCTGCATTTATGTAGGTTTTTTCTGGGTGCTCTAGTTTCCTCCCACATTCCAAAGACATGTATCTGGAACATTTCTCTCCAGGTCTCTGCTGAAAATAGGATTTGTCCCAGTCAGTTTTTCCCAGTAAATAAAGGCACTATATCTTGATTGGCAGGCTTACCACGACAATAGGGTCTGCAGAAAAATATGGAAAGGGGAAAATGAGGCATTTGTTGTGAAATGACTTAGCTGCAGTTGCAAGGTATGGCATGGTCTCTAGCATAGGGCTTTGTGACAGCTGGAGCAAAAGTTAAGATTTTGGATGAGTACTCCCCCAGGTTTAGGCCAACTAGATCAGGAGGACTCCAACAGTGAATAATAAGAAAAGGGGGGGGTACAATGATATTTCATGACTTTGTGAGTTGCTTAGAAGGAGTAAATGTATTGAGCATACATGCTAGAAGATACAATTAGCATTAATTGTAATAAAATTAAAAGAACTGAAAAAAAGTAGAGTTATACTGAAAGTGCTAGTTATACCTGGCATTAAAATGTGATGTTGGTTATAGAAAGGTGAATGGATGCACAGGAGCTGCCCATTAGTGACCTATGTGGTTGATGACATGGACACATGGGCTAGTAAAGAGGAGGGGCTAAGAAATTGGCATGATGAATGGATATCAGCATGTGAAGAGGTGACCAGGAATGTATTTGGTAATTCTGGTATCCAGGCACCAGAAGGTCCTATAACCAGTGGTGACTCGTGCTATTGGACTGCAGGACTGCAACCCCCCCCCAGCTGTAAAAAAAAGAAAAAACAAAATAGGAAATAATTAGCAAGTCCCGGAACTCCGTGCATGTGTGCTCGGAAAGGAACTCCGCGCATGCATGCTCGGAACTCAAATTCGGATCTATGTGGCTGATGACACGAACACATGGGCTAGTAAAGAGGAGGGGCTAAGAGATGGGCATGATGAATGGATAGCAATATGTGAAGAGCTGACCAAGAAAGTATATGGTAATTCTGGTATCCAGGGACCAGAAGGTCCTATAATTGCTTCTACTAAAGAGACTGTTACTGATAAGGAGTTACATGATCATTCACCTTTTAAGGATAAAGGAAGCTCAGAAAGGCATAATGAGATAAGGACATTCTAAATGTGTGTGGATAAAGTGGTAAAATAATGAGAAGGAAAGATTGTGATTGAAAACAAGAAGTAATGTGAAAGAGTGTCAGAGAAAATATACTGCAGGAAATGGGGCTGTAGAAAAATGCACCAATATCCTGGTATTGAGTAACACTCCAGTAAATAAGTGGTACGTAAGACTGGGGTATGGGTTGTTACAGTGAATGATAGGTGACCTGCTCATATGCTTCTTTCGTCTACTTTGCTTTTGTATGTACTAGTCATATATGAGACAGTGGCATGGTAGACCTGGCATATGCTGGATCTTCAATGTGAATGGTGAAGAGAGAGCTTTCAAGGAGTAACTAAAGTGGTAAGTAAGGAAACTGGATGACAGAGTATTTGCGAGTAACGTCATGAGTATGGACACTGTCTGACCTTTGCTTGGGAATCAAACATAAGTGCACATTGGACAAGTGGTGTTGCATAAAGACTGAAGGAAGTAATGATTGTATAGAAATTCTCATTGTAAAATGACAACAGAAATGGTGTGGTACATATGAAGAGAGGACATTGTAGGCATTATGAATATATTGAACACTAATCACAACTTTTTTATAACCGGACTCATTACACATAAAAAGAGAAAGTCTGCAGACTCCACACAGAAGTCACCCCTGTCAAGGATCAATCCAGAGAATCTCTTGCTTTGAGGTGACAGTGGATTGTGGAGTTGAATGGTTGCATTTATGAGTGACGGAAAAGTGCTGAAATCTGTAAATGGGGACATCCTGATGGATGGTTGCTTGTAAAGAAGATGGCGATTTGAATGTGTTACGAGTTAAATAGAATGTGATAAAGATGTATGTTTATGCTAGAACATTAACAGTAATAAATTCTGTCTTAGTCAAGAATTAGTAGTGCACAGAAAATGTCAAAATTCTCATTACATTTAATTATCAATGTTGAAATAATAGTTTGAAATTTGAACATATAAGATAATGGAGTATGAAATTAGTTTTTGTATTTAGTGTGTGTTAACATCAATTGCATAAGATGCAAGAAAACAGAAGACAATGTGCAGAAAATAAAGGGATTATGTATAAAATAAAGGGATTATGAATTTTATATTCTAGTACATATCATTAGTTGTTTTGGGAGGAAAATGCACAACTAGATTTTAGAGGAATGTGGAAAATATTTGGTAAGAAATATGAGGGAAGGAATTTTGGTGCATTTTATTTGGAAAACAAGTGTGTTCAAGTTATGTATGGAGTAAGACAGTTCAGTTGATTTTAATAAATCTGGCAAGATATGAGGATTAAGAGAGAGAGGTTTATGTGAACATTGGAGGCAGCAAACAATATTTATTTGCTACTGACCTTAACAGAAGAACTTGTTACTTATGCTGACTGTTGTAAAGGCCATGGATAGTGGTAGGTGGATATAAGAGGAAGTGTGAATGAAAGGCATAGGGCAGGTGGGTAGAAGCATAGGCAAGTGGCCAGAGATGGCTAGAGGGATACTAGGATGGCAGACCCTAGAATGCTGTCCAGCAGTGTCCAGCACTAGTCTTTCTCTGTGTATAGTGTATATGTGGAAGGTTCCCAACCAAATGGCCAAAAGACCTACCTCTAGAGCACAATAGAAAAGTACAGGTTAGGTGAGGGAAGTGAGTGTTGAGAACAGTGGAATGAAGGGGGATAGGTAATCCAGTCAAGGAAGAGAGAACCTTAGTGAAATTGATAATTGAGATTGTGGAGGTTGCTGCACTTCAGGAGTTGAATTTGAAGAGGAGAGAAGTAGTAAAATTAGAAAAAAGTGTACATTCTTGGATGGGAGCAAGTTCTGCTAAGGGAACAAGGCAAAAGAGGAGTAAGCATTTTTATGAGAGTATGTGATATGTTGATGCAACAGGGTAGGTGGGGCGTGGAAAAGAAGATGGGTGGTAGAGGTGAATGAGGAAGAGTACAGAAGTAATATTATTTGCATGTTAAAGACCTAAAGAAGATCTGAAGCAGGTGGTAGAAGGATATCTGGAGAAGAATGGAAAATTTAGAGAGGAACAGGAGCAGAAGTAATTTTAGGGAGTGTTATAATTTGGTTGTAGAGCCTGAAAGGGGTAGGCTGACTGAAGCATGTGAGTTTAATAATGTGAGTCAAAAAGTTGTGAGGAAAGAAATTATAATTTTATGTTTCACAGAGATTTGGAGTGTGACGAAGTGTGATTGGAGTGGATTCACTATCTTCAGAAATGGGAAAAGGCAAATGAGCAGACTAGATGGACTATTACTCCTACTGGATAAGTTAACTGAAAGAGAAATGGTAAATATTAACATGATGGATTGGGAGGTGTCAGATCACAATTTGGTGGTGGTCAAATGAGACACAGATGATGAATGAAAAAGAGGTTGGAAATAGAATACAGGACTTGGAGGTCCAGAATGCTGATGAGCTGGCCTCAGGAGATGGCAGTGCAGTTACTGAGGAAAAACAGACTGAGGAAGGCAGGGATTAAAGAATGGAATGGGGGTTAAAGCTATTATGAAAGGGAGGTTGATAGAGAGGAGAGGAGGAATGAGAATGGAATGAAAGAATAAGAGCAAGAATAAGATAAAAAAGCTGGAGGATAGGCTGTGAATGTGTAGGAACATGTCAAGTGTGTTGTGGATACTTGGAAAAGGATGTTAGGATGTCAAGAGCATAGATTAAAGAATCTGGATAATTTAAAATGAAAGCAATGTTGGTAGGAATGGTGATGAAATGGCTGCAGATAGGGTGAGACAGGGTGAGGATGATGTTAAGCTGCTAGTATGGAGGCTGAAAGATCAGAGGAAAAAGAGAAGGTTTACAGGATTAAGAGATAATAAAGGACCTTTAGTATGATATAGTAAGGATGTTAAGGGGGAAATGGGGACATTTGCACACAGTTGTTTACCTACAGGGAATGTCAGGAGTACAGATTTGCAAAATGAAGGAGATGATGATGATGACGGGATAAAAAAAGGAAAAGACGGATAAGAAAATTAAATAAGGGTGTTGGTTATATCTACAAAGGGGTAAGGTTACAGATAAGGGACAATTAGCAAATGTCTTTAAAGAAATCACAGATGGTGGAGTTGCATAATTGCATTTATGAGGCTCTTGCAGTTGTATTCTATAAGGTAAAGGGAGACATTTGATCCTGACAATTATAGATGCAGTTCACTTTGCAGTGTTGATGCAAAGTTTTGTTGCTAGCAAGGTGATGGCATCATTGGAATGACTTTTGAGGAAAGTGATAGGGACAGAAAAAGTGGGTTTTGTGAAAGAGAGGTCAACATCAAATCACTGAAGAAAAAGGGAGGACAGGGGTAAGGCAGAACCAGTTTTAATGTTTATACATAAGGCATTCAATAATGTGGAATGGGAGTCTATGCTGTGAGCTTCAAGGCAAGTGGAAAGGCAAAGGAGATAGTGGGGCTGTTATAACCTGCCAAGCTGCATTATTCTACCTTACTACTCTCTGATGGGCTAATATTTAATTTGTTTTTTTATGATCACTGATCTAAGTTAACATACATGCATAAATACATAGGAAGCTATAGGTATTGGTTGGAGGTAGAGGAAAAGACCGAGCTAATAAAATACATGGGATAATGTAACCTTTTTGTCAGCAGGATGGCTTTTAATTGGAAATGAAAGCTTGATGCAAAGTGTTAGGACTAACATTAAAGGAGCAAATCAAGGGGTTATTGTTTTGCAGATGAATATATGATTCTGTTTAAGGCTAAAGAAAGTCAGCCAGGTCTCAGAGATGGTGGACATTTTTGTAAAATTTGGGGAGCATCTAAGCCTATCTTTCCATCTACAAGAAGCTGGTAGTGGTTCAAGACGGAAAGAATGATAAAAATAAAACTGTTTTGTTATTAACAGAGGGTGTGAATAAGTACTTAGGATTAAAGGTATAGAGAACAGTTGAAGTGACACACATGAAGAACTGGGAGGACTTAAATAAAAAGTATATAAGTTATTGGATCAGTATCTGTCTAAGATACAGCTGTTAAAGGGTATAATATGGATGGTAAGAAGCATGCGCCTGTAGCATGTGGTATATATATGGAGAAGCATATTGGGGTACGTTCTCAGGATAAGTGGATAAGTAAGTTTCAGCAATTATGTGACAGGTTTCACTGGAGAAGAAGGAACTATAGATTTTCAAAAGACAGGCTGATAAAAGGACAGAGGGATGGGAGGGAGGGAAATCCCAGAAACTGGAAGTTACATGATGAAAATGTATGTGAGAGAGAGGTTAATGGAGTATGGAAATGGGAATTTAGGTGAAATGAGCGGAGTTAATAAACTAAAGAGGTATTTTAAGCATATGGAAAGGGAAAGTGATGCAGTGATTAATTTCTGTGGAAGGAGAAATAGAACAAGTTAATGTATTAAACCTGACATTAGATGCCTTGATGGTAGATGGAAAGTAGAGATGGAGAGAGGGGGCAAAGGGGTTGTTTACACAGAATAACAGGAGAGCAACGATGGTTAGAGATTTCATAGTAAGTGGCAGGTAAAAGGAAGAGATTTTTTTTAAGATCTTTATAATGGCAACTGACATGTTTCAAGAAGCTGTGGAGATATGTTTGATGCACAAGAGGGGTCCTGAATAAATTTAGATTGAATTAATAGGAAAGGAAAGGGAGAAAGGAAGAAAGGGGAGTATTTCAACTAGACAGAGATTGGAAAAGGTAAAAAAGGTGGACAGAGATGGATTATTTTCAGATCTTTAGGAAAGGGAGTGCAAGAGTGGCACTGAAGAAGATGAGGGCGTATTGTATATGGAAAACCATGGTGTGGGTTGAAGATGTGTTTTGGTAGAAGGTATAGACAATTGCTTAGACAGTGAATGTGTGTCATTTGGGGATGTTCACTGGTATTTATTCCACCCTATTGGAGAGTAAATGGTCTCCAGCAGGGTGCTAATGTACAGGTAAAGCACAGCAATGAAATAAGTCCACATCACAACAGCATAGTAAGGTGCCGCTAAGATCAGACTGAAATAAAAAGCAAATAGTCAACATTTTCTTATGCTGGCTGAATGTGTCTTTGCTGTTCATTGAGCATGAGATAATAACCAAAAAGAAAGAAAAAAAAACTCTGCTTGCAAAAGTAACTCCATCAATGTTTACAGGGATTTCCTATTTTGCTTACCTTCCACTAGGTGCTGTTTAAAAAAGCTCTGTTTAGCAAGGTGGAAAAATAAAGAAAAAAATGCAGTTGAGTAACAGTGAGAGAGATAGTGTGTGTGTCTGTATGAGACAGAGAGAGAGTGAGTGAGCAAGTGAGCTAGAGAGAGGGAGAGAGAGAGAGAGTGCATACCTCTCAATTTCTTTGCTCAAGAATTCTGATCCAAAGAGGATTTCTATCAGCACACATAATGTCTAGCTTTATTGACTAAATGTTATCCTCGATGATTTACCCAAAAACAAAGGATGCAAATTAGAGATGTTCAGCAAAATCAGGGATAGTTGGACAGAGTGTGTGTGTTGGGGGGTGGGTGCAATGGTTTGCATTATATGATTTTTTTTTTCATTAATTTGATCACAATGACAGGTGAGGTGTATTCTGACAAGAAAGAGGCTATAATTGTCGTGCACATTTGTGTGTGTGTGCATATATATATATATATATATATATATATATATATATACATATATGTTTCTGTGTGTGTGTTTTTCTTTCTATACATATACACACACACACACACACACACACACACACACACACACATATATATATATATATATATATATATATATATATATATATGTGTGTGTGTGTGTGTATGTGTGTGTGCACGCATGTTTGCATTTTTGTGTATGTGTTTGTAAGTCTGTCTGCCTCTGCATGTATACTTGTGTGCAGGTGCATGTTTGTGTCTGTTGACATTAAATGCTTATATACCTTCAGTTTAACATGTAAAATACTTCCTCCAACAATTATATATTCTACAGCAACTTTGAAACACTAGGTGAAGGAACTATTTTACATTAAAACTGCAAAAAATGTAAATGCAAATAGAAAAAGAATATATGAAACAATTACACAGATGGCCCATTGTCTAAGTTTATTAATGCCCTCCAATATGTGCGTTGTTTGGGAAATAATGCCCTTTTTAGGGGTAACGAGGCTATCTGCTTGTGCCATCTAGCCTCAAAACACCACTTGGTGGGCATCATTTCCCCAATAGCATCCACTCTGTCAGGAATTATTGCTTGCATATAGAATTCCTGTGTGGGTGAAATGGGATGGGTGTTGGGCAGAGAACAGATGTTAGAGATGTGCTGTTTCTATCTTTCTAAAAGTCCATTATTTCAATGACTAGGAGGCGGTAGTCAAACCTGTCTTCCTATTTCTAACTGCATCGTTATTGAATTCTCCACCTTTACTTCTAAGGGTGACCCTGTGTACTCATCTAACAATGAATACATTTTTCTTTTTCATTTTTAATGGCTTCCTTTGGTTTATAATGCTTTTGACAGTAAATCATGTAAACTGATCCATGACATACAGATATATGTCCAGCTGCAAGGACATCTATGTCCATATCAACTGTCTCATTGTACTCAGAAACCAAGGACAAGTCAACAATGCATTTGGATTTAATTCTTTTACACTTCTGACAAATATCACAGCTGTTAAGAATCCTTTTCGGGAAGGAGATACATTCAAGATTCATGCTTGCTGAACTATCTAGAAGGTTTAAAAATCTGCTTCATACCTCTCAGTTGCTATAATTTAGGCATAGTGATCATAGCTCTCGACTATATAGATTTTTGCTGAATGTCTAGATGTTTGCTTCATATTTTTGGTTTGTTCCTCATAAAATTTGTGGTTTTCTGGCAAATCACTGAGAACTAAAGTCACTAAATAATAGCATACATTTGAGTTTCAGACTTCATATCCCTCAGATCATACACGCCAACACAAATCCTGTTATTCTAACAACTTTCTAATTTTATAAGAGCAATATTTAAAAATCTGTCCATATTTTTGGGCCTTTGTTTCCCCATTATTTTAGGCCTTGTTCCGATTGTTTTTGCTAAGAGATTGAGAGGTATGATAGTGACATGATTGTTGATATCAGACTTTGCAGTGCTTCTCCTGGATTTACTGACTTTCTTCTAATTTTAATCATAAAGATATATATATTTTTTCATGGGTGTGTATGTTATTAAATAACTGAAATAAATCACTAGCCATATGAGTTTTAGTATCTAAAGAGTCTGTATTCAAAACAATAACAAAGTGTTCCTTTTCTGGGCTCTCTGCTATGACATTTAAAGGTTAGCACTATGATTTTCAATGTTGCTAGGTTAAGAGGTATGCCAAAGCCATGTCCACAATTGAGTTTAAAAAATGCAGAGTCTTTAAAACACTCGCTTCTCCTCTGTAGTAATGTTATCTAAAACAGTGATGCCCTTATTCTCACAAAGACACTTCTTAATGTTTTTATCTAGAATGGTGATGCAGTAATATCCAGAGCTGGTGAATTAGAGTCATTGGTGGTTTTGCCATTTTCCATCTCCATGACTGTTATTGCTCTTATCAAGGATGTCTCTGCTCAGCAACAAGGAGATCTGAGCATGAACTACTTTTGATTTGTATATTACAGTTTTACTCATCATTTTTTGCTGATGTTTCCAGTCTTCTGTTTCTGTCTACCATCTCGACAGACAACTGGTGCAGGATGCCGGAAACATGTATGTATCACACATGTCTATGCATCCCTGCAAGGAAACCTAATCCCCCTTGAAACCAAAGTGTGTCTTATCCTGTCTTTACTTTTATCTGGGACATTCCAGAAACAGATGGAGATTTTGGGGGAGTATCATAGACAACTGCCAATCGAATCCTGGCAAAATTCCAGAAGCAATGTTTAGCAAGGTGGATGACTGCATGCAATTTCCATCCACCCCCATGGAATGGAGAACTGTAATGCACCAGTTCTATAACACTGCAATCTTACCACATGTACTCGGTGCAATAGATTGCACACACACCCATACCTATCAAGACACTAGTACATCCAGAAGCAGACCTATACATAGACAGCAAGTGATGTCCATCCATCAACTGTCAAGTTGTGTGGGCAGCAGATGGCAGCATAACAAACATCATGGCAACACACACTTGAAGTGGCCATGATGCTGCCAATTGAAGGGAAAGTGGACTGAGGGTTGCATTCCAGTGAGGCAAAATACCTGAGAGATAGCTACTAGCTAAGTACAGGAACACAGCAAGGATGTAAGCTAAGGACATCCTTCCCAAGAATATCCATTCTGACCAAAAGAGTTTTTGTTCTCCACAACACATGACTGTAGTTATCCACTTGAGCTGTGGCTAACGCCCCTGTACCGTAAACCATCAAACCCTACATGGGATGCCTACAGCAGAGCACAGGGAACAACCAGAAACACTACAGAGCATGTGTTTCATGTACTGAAAGGTAGGTTCAGATGTCTGGACACATCTGAGGCTGCACTGCAATAAACACACGAGAAGGCAGCACAGATTATAACGGTGTGTGCCATGCTGTACAACATGCTAACCAGAGGGCATGGCAGTCTTCCAGCTACAGGTGTGTGTGAACTATCTCAAAAATCCCAAATGTCTGAAGAGGACATTCTAGAGATATCAAGGAGGAGCAGGAGGACATAGGGGACAGAAGTCACAAGTGTAGGCAACGACATAGGGTGTGACCAAAAGTGCAGGCCCAGGCACATGGCAGCATCTGACCCAAATAGTTGAGTCATGACAAGCCACATGTACATGAGTAGAGAGATTAAACATTAATGTTCAGGTATTGCCCCACCACAGCAACTCAGATTGTATCTAATGAAGATTACCCACTAGATGTACGCACTGAGCATCACACATAGCATAAGCATTACATATTCCAATATAAATATATGCAAATGTGCCAAAACACAGATCATCTTAGGGCACAAATGACAGGTATGTATACACACTCAGTTTGTTGTATCACTGCATGGAAAACAATAAGGGACACACATCTTTGCTTCACATACATATCTCTACCATATGATAACATGAAAAAAGAAAAATCACACAGGACATATTTATTTATTAATTTATTTATTACATTTGTTAACCGGGAAAGTCCACTGGGCCTAGAAAGATCCCATTTTCAGTGGAGGCCCGGGGAGAAAAGCTCCACAAGGTTACATAGAAGTATACACAAAATTTACATCAGTACATAGCAATGACATAAGAATGTAGAACAATGAATATTGACCTTAATTGTACATTTTGACAGATAAAAGTAATACTACAAGGCATCAGGTTTACATTCAGGAGTAGTAAAATGGTACTCATAGTAGTACATCAAGGCATCAGGATTACATAATGCAGAAATTTGAATTTCAGAAAACACATATCGCAGTACAGTGGTATTGCAATGATATGAGACAGCTATGTGTACTACACTGTTGGACATACTCTAATACAATCTCAGGCAACCACACTGACATCTCACACCATGGTCCACCCTGCCATGACTACATACAGACACATCTTGCCCTGGTTACTCCACAACAGACATGGATGGGGGTACAACACCATGTTGAAATGAGGGAGTATGACTGCGAGTTGAAGGCATTAAGACTGGTGGGACCTTAGCGACACTGTGCAGATTGAACTCCAGACTGAGATTCTCAATGGCCAATCATGGTTTTCTGGACAGGTGGCCTGCCTTTCACAGGTTGCAAGTTGATGAACACAGTCACAGAACACAGAATCTGGCTGGTAGTATGACACTGCTGCAGTACCACAGAGATCAACGTTCATTCGACTGTGCCACAGCTAGCAGACTCTCATTCTGAGTGGCCAATGTAGCCATAATCTCACTGTGTCAGCGCTCTTATTCTTCATGCATGACATGTAGTTGGTGTGTCACATAATCTGTGACATGGGCAAGTGCACAGACTTCTGAATGATGTTGCTGTTGTGACTGTTCATTTGCCTGCAGCAGGAGGTGCATACCTTCTGACATCTGACCATGTACAGCATCTGCTCGCTATGTCTACCACGATTCCCTGTTTCTTTTTTGTGCAGAATTGCCAGTAGCAGTGCTCTCAAATGTTGTATATTAGTCAACATCCTCAACATGTTCAGCATCCACTCTGGAAGCATCCCTTGAATGGATAGACAAGTGGACTTCCACATCTGAGGTTACATCTGCTAAAACATCAGTGTCAACCTCATGGATGGACTTTCCAAATAACTCAAGGTCCTCTGTGCCAGGGGACATACCATCATGTTGAGACATATCATTAACAACACTGTGAACACTGGATGGGCTGCTGGTTTATACAAATAGCTGATGTGCTACAAGATACAAAGACACAGATCAGGACAATGGGCCTACATCACATGGTGGATATCAAATACGTATGGCATATATGTCTCGCTGCAATGTTACAAATACTAATGACATCATTTAAGGTCTACTGTATGTATGTTTCATGGAATGTACATATAACAAGTATATACTCTGTTTACATAGCCGGCATGCATGATATATACAATGTATTAAAGAAAAACACACCTGGCAAGCACTCACAGGAAAGATGGTGGTGTTGCAGTAGGATGAACTTCAGCTAACACAGGGAAATAAACAGCATTACTGACCACATCATTTATACCATTAACCAGGTGAGAACAGTTAAAACATACATAACATGTGACATACACATACCACTTGTATATGCCCTTGAGCAAGTTGATGCAGACTGACCTAGGAATGGTAAGAAGGACACAGTATTAATGGAGGTCAACTACAGGAGTAACAGCAAGGACAGGAATGAAACATAGTTAATATCATACTACTGACAGACTCCTGATCTGCAGTGGTTGTAGTTTGCACTGCGAATCCTGTAGTGGGAAAGTAAAGAGAAGAACAGCACCGTCGTGTATTTAACAAAATGAATACTGACAGCATCAGATATACAACACAGTAATATTGGCTGTAAAGACTCATGTGATGGACATTGCAACTTTACACCAGATGGGCCTGTATTAACAAATATTGAAAAACAATGTCAAGTTTTACGTGTGCTACACATTTTTGAAAGCTACGACAATGTTGCTGTCACATACTTGGTCTGTCTGCACTTGAAAATGCATGGCTTGCCCCTCCCCTGGATGCACCTTTAGTGTTAAATGGTAGGGAAACAGCAATATAACAGTAAACAGCAGTGTAATGAAATGAGGTGGAGACACTAACAAGGTAGTGTTTACAGCAACAGTATACAGGCACTCACCTGCCAGTTCCTGCTGTAGGCCAAAAGTAGATGGACCTATGAATGTTAATGCAAACAGCATTACACATGTTGTTTGCACTGCTCTGTCTGCAATTCAGATGTGCCAATACATGTAATTAGACTTACGTTCATCATCCTCGTCCTGTGTGGAAGTGTGCTCATGACTCAGCTCTGCTGCTGTATGTCAAAAACAGCAATAGATGAATATACATGCTACAGCAATATGCAGTGATTGTCACAACACACATCCCTGTATTGGAAATAAATACACACAAGTCCATCCTAGAACCCCAGCTTCAATTCCACCACCAGGGATGCATCACTCCCCTGTAGCTGTATGCAGTGAGGCCAAAATATTGTGATGTCATCAGCGGGTCCAGTGGTGGTCTACCACTGGTGGCATCCCTTGATCTCTAATAACAAGTCACTCTGTTGACTGCATGAAGAATCATGTCTGAGCAGCATTGTCTACAGGCTTAATGGAATTGGTTGTAGCTTCAAACTGCATTGATCATGTTGGTGAAGTCCGTCCAGATTTCATTTCTCCAAACAATATCACCTGAACAACTAGGAGTCTTCTTCCATGTTTCAGAGAGCATCAATTATGATGTCATTTTCCTGGGTGAAAAGTTGTCACCCCTAAGATGGCTGGCCATCTGAAAGACAATGATACGCACATAATAATATTCACATTTTAGCCCATTTATGCATTTCATTATGTGAATGTCATATGTCAGTATAAACATTATACATTCCAGTGCACTGAAAATTTTTGTGTATAACAGTGTGTGTGAGGAATACGAATGTGACTTATTACAAACAATAACAATGCCTTCATAAATAACATTGGTAAAATCAGCATAAAATGTACTATATTTACAGTTTGTTAATGGGATTAGAACCCTTGACAATACATATATAGTTCATGGAGGTCCAAGCATTATGCCACATGAATCTGCTTTCATGTCACATTCAAATACTACAACAATTAACAATCTGAAGAACTTATGAAATGCATCAGCAAACCTCAGGATTTCTAGCCAGGCCACAGACAGTATGGATACATAGTATATTGAGACAGTACTGATAATGCCTAAGAATCATCACTGAAGACATCAGCAACAGCACAAGTTAATAACAGTTTTGTTAGGAGACATGAAATAAGAAATATCCATAATATCAACATCACATATTAAGTACGGAGAGTGTCGGAATCCATAGATTTCCCTAGTTACACCAGACAGTGCAAAGAATTACCACTAAGAATTGTGGATGATCCATAAATCATCCTTCATATACTGTTAACATTTGCAATGGAAGTTTATTTATACATATGCATATGGGACTGAAATAAACTATTTAGAAGGACAACACCTGTATGTATAAAGTTCAAGACAACATCAATCCAGCAATTTATGACGACTTTTGTTAAAATTACCATTTTGAGTAAATATGAATTTAAACATGTACCTTTATGCCGCGGTGGTATGGCAGTAGAGTTGTTACCTCACAGCAAGAGGTTTTCCCGTTCGAGTCTCGGCTTGGCTTGGGAGTGCCTTCTGTGTGGAGTCTGCATGTCCTCCCCGTGGTTGGGTAGCATTCGAAAGACATGCGTGTGTAAATGGGCGTGCCTTCGTTGAAGGTTGGGCGTTGAGCTAGCACCTCAGCATTTTGTAAAAATCTTCTGCCAATCATTAGCGGACTGGAGTTCCGCTGTGGCATCCCTTTACCGGGAAAAAGCTGAAAGACAAACAACAACAACAACCTTTTAAAATGAGTAACTGTAACAGATGTGCTAAACACCACAACAGAAATTCTACCAATTGCCACTGTACCTATCACACTGAATCACAGAATCAAAGTGCACCCTGAAGTACCTCTTGCAGCATACATAATTAGTGAGGTTAACTAAAATTCATGTTTTTGGAATCCCATTTGCACACATCCGTGTAAATTGCCATTATGTGCTGAAGCACTCAGGTGTACTGCATAAACACCCAGTAGTTATAGATAAATGGTACCATGTATGGCACATGCCCATTATTCTCCAATGATCTTATAACATGATATCAATGCCACTTTCAGATATGAATTTTGAAACATTTACTGATCAGTACCTCAGTGAGCATTTTTTTGTGTATTTTTGTTTAGATTTCATCTATTTGAGGATCATGGTGGCTACATTGAGGAGGCTGAGATGTGTCCCTGTGCCCAACTGGACCGATGAGGAGATTACCCAGATGTTGACTGTGTATGCTGGACTGGAGCAGAGGATGAGAGCCAGACCCAGGAACTTCACTATGATTGACGTGTGGAACCAGAAAATGAGGGAACATTGATGGAGGACAGCAATCTACTACACTGGAGTGTTTTTTGAAACACAATGTTACAGCCTAAGTTGGGTTCCTATCATGAAATCGAACAGGCTGAAGAGTGAATGGCTTTAACAACAGAAATGCCATTCATCTATGTTTTTTTGTGAGATCGTGGTACAGTGAAGATCAGAAAATGTGCCCTTTCCTCACTGTATTCTGATCTCAGAGTTGGTATATATAATAAGTGTGGGGGGGGGCCCACAAGAGTGACTTTGAGGTACGGCATTTTAGATGTTTAAGCCAATCACTCTCCGGTGTTTCTGATCTCATAATATAGACCCACCTAAGTTGACTGATATTTGAGCTAATACCCATGTGATTGCGGCAGTTCAGTTTCAGCAAATATATTCCTAATTTTTTTTTTCAGGGTACTTGTTGCTGCTTGTTTTTGTAGATAATGAATATAGTTGTACACATATAATACTGTTAGTAACAGATATATTAGGTTATCATCTATCAACAGTTATGTTGATTGAACATAGTCAGATACATATTGACACAGAACGGTACCTTTGACATGTGAGCATTCAGTGATTTACTGCTGATATGCTGTAATGATGCTCACAGGAGTGTCGTCTGGTCTATAATTAGCAGGGTGCTTGACATACACCTGTGTTTCTTTAATTGACATTTTCTTGATATCATATGTGTATGTGCTTTCAATTTTTAGCTTGCTTACCTATTCATGCTGATATGACATGATTGCACATTACCATGTATGTGTGTTTTATACGTGTCCAGTTCTGTGGACATCAGCAGTCCATCTGGCCATCTGACATACATTTTCCATTTGTTTAAATGTATGTCTGTGTGGCTTCTACAGCACCCTGTGTGCTTTACACATGCCTTTGCATTGTTTCAACTTACCATGTCCTGCTTTACCCTGATGCTGGCCCAGGTAGTCCACCTCCCTCCCACCTTCATATGTCCCTGTTACTTTTTGCAGTTATGTTTGCCTTTGTTAAACTACTGTCCATTGCCATTTATTAACATGACACAGTGAACATGTGCCACATGTATGCCCATTGTATGATGCTGGGCATGTACAGACAATTTGCTGACTGATACTTGCAATACATCTTTGTTCTGTTATACTTGTGTGTTTCCCACTGTAGTTTTTTTTCCCATTCAAGTGCACAACCTGCTATATTCATTATGCTGTACTGTTACATTTCTGAACATGTTGTTACATGTCATTGGTGTATGTATGTGAATTGACCATGATTTCATGCACTTACCATTTATGCCACTGACACACATAAACATCTACACCTGTGTGTTGCCTTTGACATGGCATATTTGTGTAACATACACACATTCCATTACACCTTAGTTTTGGTTGTATATACCTACTTGTGTATGTAGCGGCATTTGTTCTCATCTACAGAATTTATGTTCGGCACTGTGCTTCGTTGTTTACTTTTCACAAGCATGGTCATAGGTTTGGTTCTGTTTTTTGGAGTTATCTGCCATTGTTAGACTTGTGTTTACTAATCTGTGATGCTGCTTGGCTCACACATGCACTGCTGATATACTAATTGTATATGTATATATTTATCCGATGTGACTGGACAAGCATGTATTATTAATTACAGATTACTTCTGCATTTCTATAGTGCTCCATTGTAACTGCAGTACTCCATTGTGTGCTGAGCTATTCTAAATTTCTAGTCATACATTAACATATGACAATGTTGTTCACATGTTTTCTGCTGATATTGGCATAATGTGCTGGATTCCGCAAACTTTACACAATCTGGCCTGTTAGTGTACATCCAAAAGATAACTCCATGATCATTTCTGCATCTGAAGTTGGTTCATTAGCAAATTAAGTTATGCTGAATTCCTATGTATCTTCAGATATTTAATTTTCCTCAGATACATTAACTTATTATTCATCTGTATTTAGAGAGCCCTTAACCCAATGACTGGCTTTCTTTGATCCTTATCTAGTGGACTTGTGCTTTGTAATGGTGGTCTAACTGCAAGTCTGCAGAAAGGGCTAGGCAAAAGGGGGTGGCTGCCTCAGGTGCATGCTGTTAGCAACATGATCAAAGCCATGTTGCTTCCCTTAGCTGTAACTAGAGTAAGTAGCTGTATGTTACAGTTTATTATGGAGTATGTAAACATGTTTTCCCTACTACATGCTGGCCATCAGCCTTTCTTGACATGACTGACCACTTTGTTACCCTTCAGAGAGAATCAGCCTAGGGAGACTATCATTCAGGCAGCCCAAGGGGGGTCTAATTAACTCAAAATTCACTTTAATGTTATGCAGGAGTTATTTATATATAAACCAGAAGCGCACACTTTTGAATAAATCAGCAAATATGTGTAATGTCTGGCAAAAGACTACTAATTACTGAAGATCCTATGGACTGCTTCTCAGGAATCACTATCAGTGTCAGCAGATGGACATCACTGCCTTGCTATCTTATAAACTACCAATCACAGGAAAGCCTGACAACTGCTTCTTTGAAACCATCACATTGATTCCTGGCAGTTTCTGATTAGGCTGTATAAATGGGACTTCCCTGATTTTTCCCGATGCTGTTTTTCGGTTCTGCTTCAGTTTTAATTTGGGCCTTTCTGCACTGTGGATTTCCATTGTTGCAGACTGCTGCATGATCTAAACCTAGAATCTACCAAGCAAAGATTATAACAAGTGTACTGACAGAGCAACGTGTGGGATAAAACTACTTCTCAGGAATCAGGTTGGGATTAGTACTTCTGTTTTACTTCTAGTGAGAAAATGTGCAAAGAGCCATTGATTCCTAGATGCATGAAGCTGTAGTGAAACCAGCACTAGAAGCCAGATAGTAGCCTGCAGGGGATTCACCATTTTTGGCATATCTAATTCTGTCTTTTCACTAAGTCTTGCTATATTAGCTACTATCTAACCTAACTTAAGAGTATCACCCTAAATACTTCATCCATAAATGTTCAGGGTCTTCCACCAACCCTTGAGTACTGTGATGAGTGCAGGTCTTCCATCCACTGGCAACATGACTCAACTATATTCTCTGACACAATTTATAGTCAGTCTCATCACATTAGATATGCTAAGGGAATGTAGAAACTGATTTATGCTTACTTACTGTTCACCATTTCTATGGCTTGATAGTATAATTGGTGACAGACGTAAATATTTAAAGAATATTGAGGCAAACCTCCTGAATCCACATGCTATTAGCAGACATAATTTCTCCACAACACTGCATAAATTACAACACACCCCTAAATCTATCACTGATGCTAAGTCTGTAAAGAAGATAATTGTCAAAGCTGCATGGAATATATTTTTAAAAGTTTCTTGTCTTCAGCACAAAAGGTAATTCACACTCTTAAACACATACAAGCTTCAGATTCACAGAAGTCACCCAAGAGACACAAAGAAAACATACAGGTACTTAAGCCCATAAAGGCCATTAAGTCTACATCTGTACAGGGATATATTTTAGTCACAGTTGACTCTATAGTTAGGCCTACAGACTCCACACTCATCTAACTAGATACGATCAGGATGACTGTAATATGTTTGTCCATTACCAGGATCTGTGATGCCATAAGGGTTCTATGATCCCTTAAACCAGGCAAATGTAACTAGAATGTAGTGATTACCCACATGCAAGTGAATGACCAGATGCACTGCATCCAGAAGGACATGCAGACAGACATGATGGAACTTACTAGGCATGCGTTAGAGGCAAGAAAGACACTAGTCTTGAGTAGTATCTTGCCTTCACTTAGAATGATGCTTAGATACCTGAACAATATAGTTGGCTTTAACAATTGGTTAAGTAATTAATGTTATTCCAATAGGATGAAGTATGCGTAGGCCTGGAATGACATCATAGATAAAACTTCATGTTTCATCAAAGATAGCTTACAGCTCTTATACCAGAGCTTCTACATGTTGGCTAAACCCTTTGCTGCTCCATAGTACCTTTTACAGTAAAGTCCCCTTGCTGGGAATTCTTACATAGCAATTTCAAACTCAAATTCAGACATCTTGATGGCACTGGTCCATGCTAGGTGTCTAATTAGAATGATGCCTAAACTTGAATCTCTTCTGCAGCTCAAATGCATTCACATTTATGTAGTTACTGACATGTGCTTTAAATGCACTGAGAGCACTTCCTGTATACAAGGGTTTAGTGCCTCTTATGCCTTCAGGTCCTTGGGCAACTGTGGGTGAGTATCTGTATTTGTCAGAAAAAGCCATCAACACACATCAAATTGCCCAAGACCCTAACAAATGCCATTAACTCAAATCAAACTGTACACAACCTTAGCATTAACAAATCCAACTATTACGTCATTGCTAGATATACCACTGAGAAGTTAAAGATCAAATTATATACCTTTTTACTAGGGGATTTCAAATAACCAAGCATTATTTAGCACACTTACATCAATAACAATCAAGAAAAATGGACACATTTAATGTAAATCTCTTAGTTATCCACTGGATTGCAAATTAGCTAACTAATTGATGCCATGGTTGGAAACTTGATGATACTATCCATGAATGTAAAATTTTAGTCAGTGGGGTACCGCATGGGTCAGTGCTGGGCCCTCTCTGGTTTGGCATTTATTTTTCAAATCACAAGTCCAATATCCCAGGGTTGTGGTTGAGCAAGTTTGCTGATTACTGTAATCTGGGCACTGTTATCTGGCCATCTGCTTATATTAAACAGATTCAGCAAGGGTTGGAATATGTAAATACTTGGTGTACTGAAAATGCTCTCAGGTTAAATGCAAAAAGATTGCAGTGTAGTATCATTAAGCAAAAAATATTTTTCATCTCATGTGTTATAAACAATATTCCCCTTTAGGTAGACATGGTAATAAGAGACCTGGATACTTATGTGGAGAATTCTCTTTAATTCAGTCATGATGTTTCCACTATAATTAGGAAATTCATCTATCTGCCACAGCTAAGATCCAGTGATTACCTTCAAGACCCAAAGAAGCCATTCTGCTGCTGTACTCTTTCCTTGTTAGACCCTTCATTGAAAGCAATGACTCTTGGATATGTATAAATGGAAGCATATAGCTCAACTAGAAAGGCCCCAAGGATACCTTACTAATAGATCATAGCCTTAAACCCATCAAATATGCCGAAAGATTAACACAAGCACTACTTGTCAGGGTAAATTTGACCTTCCTGGAGACTAAGTTTGCAATCATCTGCTGACTTCTACAGCCACAGGCCTTTGGTGTCTACTTTAACATCAGAGAAATAGGTACCAACAAAGAGTGGACCCAGGACTGATACCTGTGAGTCATGGTGATGATGGCTGTTTTATTTGAGAGTGTGCATGCAACACCAGGAGACTGGGTTCTTCAGTGAACCAGTTTGCAATCCAGTGTGTAAAATAGGGATTTACATTTAATTGGATTATATTATCAATGATGCCTGAGTGTGGATTGGTACTGAATCCTTTTAACAAGCCCTTCTATGCTGTGTGAATCAATTTATCTGAATCTAATGCCTAAGTGATTTCAAAATACTGAATTTTAAGCCATAGACGTGATGTGTTTCCCTTCACCTGTAACTTACTTGTGACAAAAAAAATTACTGTTACTTAAAGTGCTGACTGTCGAAATACTGATAGCAGCATAGAAAGTAGTGCTGAAGTGTTTCTAAATGTGAGTATGTCTCTTTACATTTTTATGGGAAGTAAGTAATATGGTGGATGTTTCCTACACTCCTGGCAGTTGTGGTGGTGTATACAGTACTGTAAAGTAAGTAAAAGGTATATGCCCTTTCCCCACTGTGGTGCAGTCCTGGAGTTAGTATATATATTTGGGTGAGCTCCCACCTAGTTTGGTTTTATATCACCCAGTTTCTGTTAAGAAGGTAAGTAAGTAGTTTTTAAGTTTTGGATAGAGTTAGTTATTGGTGTAAGTGTGCATGTTTTCTTCTTCTTTTGGCTTTTCCTGGTTAGGGGTCGCCACAGCGGATCACATGTCCACTCATGATTGGCAGTGGAGTTTTACAGTGTCGAGTTGCCAGCCCGGCACCCAACCTTCCACAGAAGGTACACACGCACTCACACCTAGGGCCAGTTTAGAGTGTCTAATCCACCTATTGCATGTCTTTGGGAGGAAACCGGAGCACCCAGAGGAAACCCACGCGACCACAGGGAGGACATGCAGACTCCGCACAGAAGGTACCCCAGCCAAAGATCGAACCAGAGAACCTCTTGCTGTGAGGTGACAATGCTAACCACTGCACCATCATGGCCGCCTGCATGTCTATGGCTTAAAATTCAGTATTTTGAAATTCAGCATTGTAAACTTTCAGTATAATGAGACTCAGTCAAATGAGTTTTCAGTCTTTTGAAAATTAAGTATTGTGGTCTCAGTCAAATGAAATTCAGTATTTTGAGTTTTCAGTCATGTGAAAAAAAAATATATATATATATATATATATATATATATATATATATATATATATATATAGATATATATATATATATATATATATATATATATATATATATATATATATATATACTATATCCCTATTACTTTATCGAAAGAACAGAAGACCAAAATTGAAAAGATCAAGGCAAGAAGATCATAAGTTCAAAACAATGAATGTTGACATTGTTCAAACCAGAAACCACAATGAAGCAACTGTGCATGTCAGACATAGTCGAAGGGTCTGAATGGAGTTCGCAGACAGACAAAAAACAGATACAACATTTAAACACTTAATTTTCATAAAAAAATGTACCTTTTCAATGCTTGTTAATGGAAAATGTGGTACAGTGAAGATCAGGAAATTTACCCTTTTTCCAACTATAGTACGATCTCGGAGTTGGTATATATAATTTGCAGGAGGTGTGAGGGCACAGCCCATCACATAGTGGTGCAGGGGGCTTTCACTCTGAAAAATATTGAAAAATGTATATTTGTCTGTTAAATTATGTATTTAAATGTAGTAGCTAATTTTTTTCTGTGTCCGCAATCTCTGTCTAAAAGTTCCATCTGGTGTTTGACATTCCCAGTTGCATTTTGTTGTTTTTAATTTTGGCACTGTAAAGTTTTGCTGTTTTGAAATTATGATCTTTTCATCTCAATGATTTACATTTTAGTTATCTGTTAATTCAATCTACTGAAGTAGATCCACACACACACACACACACACACACACACACACACACACACACACACACACACACACACACACACACACACACACATACACACATGCACACATATATATATATATCTATATATATATATATATATATATATATATATATATATATATATATATATATATATATATTTATATGGGTATACTTCACATGATGGAAAGTTCATATGATCGACAAAATATTCAGAGAGACCAAAACACCTAAAGCTCAAAACACCAAAAACTCATTTGGTCGAAACTCATAACATTGACACATGATATTCAAAGCATTATGCCCTTTCCCCACTGTAGGGCAACTCTGGAGTTAGAATAAATAGTTAGAGGGAGTGTGGGGGGCACATCTCCCCACAATGGGTGGTGTATATATATATATATATATATGGAAGGCAAACAAGCAAACTTGTTTGGTGGTATTTATCGAACCGAGCACCTTCCATTACATGTCCACCAAGGATTTTGGATGTATATATATATATATTTTTTTTTTTTTTTTTTTTTTTAAAGCTAGATAGATATATAGCTATATTTCTGGTAAAACATAGACCATAATATAATGTAGTAAAAACTTAATAAAGAAGTATTTAAGACAATATTTTACTCAATGTACTAAGCAGATGTTAAACACAACACTAACAGTGAAAACAGAAAGTAATGTAAAATGTCAAAATGACAATAAAAACACATGAAATAAAGTCACTGCTGTCTGTCTTTGAGAGACAATTTCTCTCTCCTTCTTTAAGAAATCTTTGCAAACCTTTCATGTAATAATAAGAGTATACAGTTATAAACTACAGCATATCATTGCTAGAGCCTTCCTGTGTCCTGACAGAGTGCTCTTTAAACTATCTGGGTATATACAGAGCTGAGTATATTTTTCTAGCACTTCAGAGTTGTTTACAGGTAATTGTTGTTTGACTAATTTTATATCATTGCTGGCTGACTTCAGAGTTATTTTCGCTTCACTGTATGTTTTTTCAGATCTCTGTTGAAGGTGTTTTCCCCCCTATTTCTCTGTGTCTTAAGTTAGTATAACTGGTTTTACATCTTGTGTTATCTGACTATCTCAAAGATTACTTGCATAAAATTAGACCCTCTTAGTAACAACTTGCGTATCATTGCTGGAGCCTTCCTGTGTCCTGACAGAGTGCTCTTCAAACTATCTGGAGATATACAAAGCTGAGTATATTTTTCTGGCACTTCAGAGTTGTGTACTGTTAATCGTTGCTTGACTAATTTTATATCATTGCTGGCTGACTTCAGAGTTGTGCACTGTTATTTTTGCTTCACTGTATAGTTTTTCAGATCTCTGCTGAAGTTGTTGGTTTTCCCATACTCACCCTCCCTATTCCTGTCTTGTTGTTTAAATTTGGAGGCTTTTGCACTTGCCCGCCCCCACTGTAGATTTGATCTGGGACACTCCACCCAGTCCCATTTCTTTACCTCATTTTACCTAATAGACTCCTTCTGCACTTATTTTTAGTAATTTTTAATTTAATTGCATTTTTTTAAACTGTTTGGTCTAACATTGCTACATACTCAAGAGTGCTAGCTTGCACTGCATTTGAATTGTTTTTACTGCTGTTTTAGCTACTTTTCTGTATATATATATATATATATATATATATATATATATATATATATATATATATATATATATATATATAAAATAAAAAAAAAACTTTCCTGTAACTAGTGTAGTCCAGATTCAGATTTGCTCTATCCAGGACTGTATGTAAGCTTCTGAGCCCCCCCCCCACAAGCTTTCTGTGTTGGAGGGAAGTCTTCTAGTTTATCAGTGGGAGTAGTAAGCACTAGTTAACCTATCTACCACATAAGGAGTGGTTCTGGCCCAGAAATTGTAGTTACTGGCCAATTGGGCAATTTTTTCATCTCTCTCAACTTTCTGATTTAAAAGCCCACATTTGCACTTGTTTCCCCCCTTTCCTGTAACTAGTTTAGTCCAGATACAGATTCTTAGTTTTAGCACTTGAATTTGCTTATTCGCGATCAGCACTTGTTCAGAACTTGTAAGCAGTAAATAACCTACTAATTACTACAGCACTCAGCCTTCCTCATTACCTAGAGGAAAACAGTTTTGGTTCTTACTTTCTTCACCTGCATAAAGAAAAACAGCTCTTGTACTCACTTTCCTCACTTATCTAGAGGAAAATAGTTTTTTATTCAGGCATGTCCAAGGGTCAGCTCCCAGTGTCCTCTCCTGTCTATCTGATGAATCTGGGCATCTTGGGGCAATGTAGAAATTGCCTCATGTACTCAGACAACCCTCTCCTCCTACCACCCAACACTACAACCTGTGAGAGATGCACTTATCTAGCCAAACTGGAGGTAAAGCTCTCTCCAATCAAGACTGAACTTGACAGTGAAGAGGAGAATGTAAACACTTGCACCACACCACACTCATCACATAGTCTCACTAAATCTACACCACCAAAATCCACACATAGAAACACAAAAACATTCGCGGAGGCTCTCAATAATAATCTGCTCAAGCAACAGAGACCTCCAAAGCAGAAATGCAAGCAACCTCCACCCACCAACATAACCCAAATGACACATAGCCCGGAGACTCAGTGTGCCACTCAACCACAGCCAATAAGGCAAAACAACGTACCCACCACACTAGTTATAGATGACTCTATAGTCAGGCACACTGATGTCCCACTAACCAGGTTGAACAAGGAGAAGGTTACTGTCAGCTGCATGTCGGGTGCCAGGATCCGCCACATAACCCACGCACTCAGGTCCCTCCACAACAAGTACAAATATGAGTCTGTCATTGTCCATGTTGGTGTGAATGACCTGAGACATGCCTTCCTGGACTACATGAAAAGAGACATGGAAGAGCTCTCCGATCTTGTAGCCCAGGCAGGTATGACCATAGCCCTGAGTAGCATTTTGCCATTGCCCAGAATGATGCCACAGTACAAGGAAAAAATGATTGACTTCAACAACAGGCAAGCAAAAACTGAGGGTAATGCTACTCAATGCTAGAAGTCTAAATCTCAAAATGCACTCACTCGAGGCACTCCTTAAAATGGAGAACATCGATATCTGTGTAGTGACTGAGACCTGGTTCAAGGCTCCAGAGAGCACCTCTGCACTACCAGGCTATAACTCATACCACACTTTTCGGACATGTAACCTGTACCGGAACACCAAAGGTGGAGGTGTGTCCATATTCATTAAGGATATCCACACCTCCAGACTAGTTGCTATGCATAATGCAGTTGAGGTTATCCAAGTGCAACTAACTCTGGGCAAAACTGCAATCCAAATTGTAGCTTGCTACAGATCACCCACCATGCCCCAGGATTCCCACTTCTCTTTTCTTGATGTACGGGAAAATATTAGGGTTCAAACAAACACCCGAATAATGGGCGATTTCAACTACCCCACCATTAACTGGGAAAACTACTCATGTACCAACTCCTTCACTCAACACTTTCTGGAATTCATAAACTCCAATGCCCTAGATCAACTTATCCACACCCCCACCAGGGGCAACAATATCCTAGATCCAGTCATTACCAACATGAGTGACCAGTGTTCCACACCTGAAGTCAACGCCTCATTGCTCTGATCCGACCATAAGCTAACTACCCTAGATATCCACATCCTGCCCCCATCCCCCATTAAGGAAACCATGGTAAAAAAATTTTCCAAAGCCAACTTCATGCTTCTTAAGACAGACGTGGTGAACTTCATGACACCCATGCAGATGGACAATACAGTTATGACTACTGAATCCTACACAATTGCACTTTATAAGCACTTACATGAGTGCATGGATCATGCTATCCCAAACAGAACCAAGATGCTATCCTCCAAAAAAAGGACGCCAGTCTGGTGGTCCCCTGCCATAAACAAACTGTACAACAGAAGGAAAAAACTGTTGCAAAAGAGAGTAAAATCCCATGAGTGGAGGAGCTCCCTGGTCAGCCTCAGTAAGAAGCTGCGATCCCTGATAAAATCCTCCAAAGCTAGTTACGAAAACAAAATTGCTACTGATTGTAAAGACAACCACAAAGCATTCTATAGCTATGTCAAGAATCTCAATGGCAGCACTCAGATCTGCTCTGAGTTACAGCACAATGGCACTAAATATACAGACCCAACTGATATTGTCAACATCTTCACAGATAGGTTCAGTGCTAACTTTACCCCCCTCTCACCCCCTAAAGAGCCCATCTCTATACTGGAAGAATACAAAGTACCTGTAATCACGGCTGCACAGGTAAAAATGACACTCTCCAAAGCCAAGAACACAGGATCCATGGGACCAGATAACATCTCAGGCTGCATTCTACATGAACTACAGAACGAACTGGCACCTCACCTAAGTACCATGTTCAATCATAGCCTCACTTCAGGCTTTGTGCCTGCTGAATGGTGCACAGCGACGGTTATGCCACTCCACAAGGGGGAGCCACCACGGACCCCGAGAACTACCGCCCCATTAGCCTGACGAGCCTGGTCTGCAAGGCCATGGAATGTATCATCATGGAACTTATAAACAAAGACATTGGTAATCTCCAAACTCTGGACCCCACCCGGTTCGGGTTTGTAAAAGGCAGATCATGTCTCCTAAACCTGATAGACTTCTTTGAAACAGTCACCTTAGCCGTAGATAAGGGTAAGGAGGTTCACACAGCCTATCTAGATCTTGCCAAGGCTTTTGACACCATCCCCCACTCTGGAATTATAGATAAACTCACTAAACTAGGTATAAATCCCTATGTCACAAGATGGGTTGCCAACTGGCTCACTGACAGAACCCACACTGTGAAAGTAGCAGACTCCAAATCTGACTTCAGACCAGTGACAAGTGGAGTACCACAGGGTTCAGTCCTGGGTCCTCTCCTGTTTGGTATCTACTTCTCTGAATTACAGGCTAACACAGAAGGTCTTTGGCTGACGAAGTTTGCAGATGACTGCAAACTAGGAGCCATAATCAAAACTCCTAACCATGTGCTCAATGCCAAAAAGTGCATTGTCATCCCCTTTGGTAAAAACTCTGTACCCATGAACTACAACATAGGCAGAAGTATACTTAACACCAAAAGTGTGATAAGAGACCTTGGGACACAGGTGGACAGTAGTCTCTCCTTTGATAATCACATTGCCATAGTAGTCTGGAAATTCTTCTATATGGAACACCTCATCACAAAAGGTTTCTTGTCCAGAAAAAAAGAGATCATTGTTTCCCTCTGCTCATCACTCATTAGACCCATTATAGAGTACAATGCTCCTTTTGGTATGTACCTCACAAGACATCTACAACAACTGGAAAGGCCACAGAAATACCTCACAAAGAGGATTACCAGCCTCAAACAGATGTCCTAAGCAGACCATCTCAAAAAACTCCAGCTTTACTCTGCCTAACATACAAAGCTATGTCAAACCCAGAGCAGTTGGACATGCTCCACTTAAAGAAATCCCAATCCCTCCAAGCTACATGCTCTAGGGACCTAAACCTTGTCACCACAATAAACAGAACATGCCGGAGGGATAGATTCCTGTCCCAGAGACTTCCCATACTCTGGAATAAACTACCTATCTATATCAAACAAAGCTCCTCATTAGCACTCTTCAAGAAAAATATTGATGATTGGATGGGAAATAAGAAATTCACCCCAGGGATCACCTCTGTGGCTCTGCTTGACAGTGGCACAGGAAAATAATTTTCTTGGGTGGCAAAAGCCAGGATACCTTTTTGGCTGGGCTTGTATATGCCCCAGGGCCGATAGCCTAGTCCCTACCTATGAACCTATGACTTCAGCTGTAATGTCAGAGCTTCCAGCGCAGTGCACCTCTAAACTTGACTCCACAACTTTAGCCCCTTGAAGGCATGGCATTGTAGCCACAGCATATTATAACTGAAAAATATATTTTACTGGTGCACTATGTAGACTTTTTATGTGTGACATTATGAGGACTTAGTACACTTATATGCTACACATTTGTTTTAACCACCTATTTCTGCAGAGGTGAAATAGCCCTCAGGTGGAAATGAAGCATCACGACGTGATAAAAAAGTCCTCTCATAAAATCAGGTGCTTGTAATAAGATACTCTGGTGCAAAACTCAGTTTTGGTGCAAAGCTTGCACACACTGTACTAGTCACATATGCTACCTTTGATTGGGAAGGAATCATATAAATATAATGGCCATGTTGCTCCTTTAAAAAGATTGCTCCTCAACAAATCATATCATTAATAATTTAAAAGTGATCCTGTAACTGCCATTTGCTTTCATATTTCACCTATCCTCATGAAAATTATACCACTATTCTGCATATCTCTAATGCCTGACTGAGAAAAATGAAAAACATAAGCCATACTACCAGATTTCAACTTGCTGATGTAAGACACATGCATTGATACCTAACAAGCCACAGCAATTGTATTTGACAGTGACTGCGAAAGATACAGCATTTTCATGTGCAGTATACCTCCTCACTACCTTCTCTAAAACATCAACCACTTCCTGTCTCATCCTCTGATATTAGATTATAAGGAAAGTGCAAGAAACATTGACTATAGCAATTTCTTTCAACCTCTAGGTCTTGGACACATATGCACAAAAACACCCTCCCTCCAAATTGGCCATATCAGTGATGGTTATCAATGTAGTTCGTCCCATCTTGATAACCAGCAAGGCATTTTTGGCACATATTTTAACTACCTGACTTGTATACTGAGCCAACAGCTATTACTTGTCATTCTTTCTGTTTGGTGCTAATGTTAATTGTCATCACTCTGTGCAGCTATTAACTTGCTGTTGTTCCCAACAGTCAATAAATTAGCATTAATTTAGTACTTTATGTCCAGTTTTCCAGCTATAGTGACTTATCCCTCAGCCACAAAACACAACAATATGTTACATTTAGGAAAGCACTCCATAGGATCATGGCATCACTGTGTTGAATCTAAAATGAAGATTTTTTTTTACACAACATTTAAGCATTCATAGAACTAAAACTATCTAGTTTATATAACTTATGCATGATGTAAGTAAGCCAATAAATAAGTAATCCCAATGACCCCATGTGGTCACAGACAAGGGACCCAAAATCATACCCTGTGACACTTATCCTATTATGAATAAACAATACCAACTTCTGGTCTAAGAAGATTGTATAAACATTTTTGTTGTTACATACTCTTGACTGCAGCCCTCTACTGCTGATGAAGAAGAGAACTCAGATGCTTACCTTCCATTAAGAAATGGTAAGCTTCATAAACAAGGAAGTAGGCTTGCAATATATCCCAATCCCTCCAAACCACATGCTCCAGAGACCTCATCCTCATTACCACAATCAACAGAACATGCTGGAGGGACAGGTTCATAACCCAGAGACTGCCCATGCTCTGGAATAGACTTCCCATACATGTCAAGCAGAGCACCTCACTGGACCTCTTCAAGAGAAGTCTTGATGAGTGCATGGGAAATAAAAAGTTCACTCCAGAGATCACTCCGGTGGCTCATTAGCACTTACTGATATTTGATTTGTTTCTGCTTGATAGAGGCACAGGGAACTAACCTCAGGTGGCACAATGCCAGGGCACTTCTATGGGCTAAGCTTGTAAAGGCTCCAGGTCCATTAGCCTACTACACACCTATGAACCTATATGTACTTCAAGCTTTGAAACCTAAGTCCTTAAGCAACCACTCTTCTGATTTCTATGATAAGATTGTCTTTTTAGCCAAATTATTTTTTTTTTCTAAACTCATACCTTATAACTTGTCTTCTTAACATCTAAGTGGTAGTTTGTCATGCTTGTAGACATGGCTGAGTGCCTTCCCTCAGATTATTTTTTGGCTTCTTACTACCTCAGTCTGTAATGGCTATGCTTACAGACAATGATGCATGGTTTGAGAACAATATTGAAATTAAAACCACATTTATGGGTGGGTTCATTGTAAACTGGATAAGAAATACCTACTCATAGGTTCATAGGTTCATATGTCTGTACTAGGCTAATGACCATGAGCCTTTACAAGCCTAGCCCAAAACAAAATTGCCCAGGCACCGTGCCACCCGATGTTAGTTCACAGTGTCCATATCCAGTAGGGCAACTGGAATGATCCCTGGAGTGAACTTTCTGTTACCCATCCTCTCATTAAGCTCCTGCATACATGTAGCAAATCATCTCCTTATCCACCTCACAGAATTCCTTAAGGATACCATTACAGTTTCAGAATGGTTTTAACTAAACACAACAAATAAAATACATTGAGATTATGGTAGATACTTTCAGTGATCACAGTCCCATCGTATGCATATAGGTAATAACTTCAAATATTCTATCCGGTTTACCTATAAATAGTCGCACAATGTATGTGCAAACTACATATGTGCGAAAACAAATAAGGACACACTCACAACAGCGATGTACAACTCAACGAACACATAGTGTCGAACTGACCTGCATAACAAAACCATATGAAGAAGGTAACAATCAGCTGTCTGTCATGTCCCAGAATCTGACAGATAACACATGCACTCAAGTCACTCCACAACAAGAACAAGTATGATTCTGTCACTGTCCATGTGGGTGTGAATGACCTGAGACGTATCTTCCTGGACTACATGAAAAGAGAAATGGAGGAGCTCTCGGATTATGTGGCTCAGGCAGGTATACCCTAGCCCTGAGCAGCATCCTACCATTGCTCAGAATGATACCACAGTACAAGCAGAAAATTATTGACTTCAACAATTGGCTAAGTTTCTGATGTCACTCTAAGGGGATCCAGTATCTATCTGCTTGGGAAGACATGATTGACAGACCTCAATGCTTTGCCAGAGATGGCCTGCATCTATCACCCCTGGGTTTCCAGATACTGGCTAAGGCTCTTGCCACCACTATAGTGCCTTTTTTAGGCAATGTTCCAAAGACCAAATTACCACCCTAACAGCTATAAATAAATGCAATCTGAGGATCATGCTGCTCATTGCTAGAAGTCTAAATCTCAAGCTGCACTTGCTTGAAGCACTCCTCAAAATGGAGAACATCGACATTTGTGCTGTAACAGAGACCTGGTTAAAAGCAGCAAAAAGCACCCCTGCACTACCAGACTATAACTCATTCCACACCTTTTGGCCCCAGAACATGGACCGAAGCTCCAGAGGTGGTGGTGTCTCCATATTCATAAAGGATATGCACACCTCCAGACTAGCAGCCCAACATAACGCATCTGAGATACTTCAGGTACAACTAACATTCTCTAAGACGGTGATTCAGGTCATAGCCTGCTGTAGGTCACCAGCCATGTCCCAAGCCTCTCACTCCACATTCCTAAGCACCCTGGAAACTATTAGGGTCCAACCCAACACTCTCGTACTAGGAGACTTCAACTATCCCTCCATTAAATGGGAAAACTACTCATGCACCAATACACTGGCCGAACGCTTCCTGGAATGCATCATTTCCAATGCCCTGGACCAGCTCATTCTTGTTCCCACTAGAGGAAGCAACATCCTTGACCTGGTTATTACTTACTTGGACAACTGTTGCTCTACACCAATAGTCATTTCCTCCCTGGTTAGATCCATCCAGAAACTAATCACCATGGAAATCCACATTTCATCCACACCCCCTGCAAAGGTAACCGACCTGAGACGTACCTCCCTGGACTACATGAAAAGAGACATAGAGGAGCTCTCTGATTATGTATCCCAGGCCGGTATGACCCTGACCCTGAGCAGCATCTTACCCTCACCAAGAATGATGCCACAGTACAAAGACAAAATGATCAGTTTTAACAATTGGCTTAATTACTGGTGTCATTCAAAGGGGATCCAATGTCTGTCTGCTTGGGATGACATGCTCGACAAGCCACGCTGCTTCGCAAGGGATGGCTTGCACCTGTCACCCCTGGGCTTCCGGATATTGGCCAAGGCTCTTGCCACCCCCATAGTGCCGTTTTTAGGCAAGGCTCAAATGACAAACCTACCTCCCTAGAAAACACAAGTGGAAAAAAAATAAGGGTAATGCTGCTCAATGCCAGAAGTCTAAACCTCAAGATGCACACCCTCGAAGCCCTCCTCAGTATGGAGAACATCGATGTCTGTGCAGTGACTGAAACCTGGCTCAAGGCTCCTGACAGCACCCCAGCACTATCAGGTTTTACCTCATATCATGCTTTCCAGCCCCAAAACTTGGACCGAACCACAAAAGGAGGGGGAGTATCCATATTCATCAAAGATACCCACACCTCCAGGTTAGTGGCAATGCACAAAGCATCGGAGACCATCCAGGTGCAACTAACCATAGGCAAAACTGCCTTACAATTTGTAGCATGCTACAGACCACCCTCTCAAACTCAGGAAACTCACACAGCCTTCCTGAAGACACTGGAGAGTATGAATGTCTCTCCAAATACCATCATAAAGGGAGACTTCAACTACCCAAACATAGACTGGGAACATTACTCAAGCCCAAACACCCTAGCCCAAAGGTTCCTAGAATTCATAAACTCAAATGCGATGGAACAACTAGTCACCATTCCCACAAGAGGGGACAATATACTAGACCTGATCATCACAAACATGGGGACAAAATGCTCCACACCGGAAGTATATCCCTCATTGGTAAGATCAGACCATAAATTAATTTCACTGGAAATCCACATCCCGCCCCCACCCCCTGCACAAAAGACCACAATGAAGAACTTCTCAAAAGCCAACTTCACACTTCTTAAGACTGAAGTGGTATCCTTCAAGGTCCCAGGGCCAGTGGAAACCACAACCCACACTGCTGAATCCTTTGCAAATGCCTTCTACGGGCACCTAAAAGAATGCATGGATCATGCAATCCCAAATAAAACCAAGACCCATTCCCCCAAAGGCAGGCGCCCGGTCTGGTGGACCCCAGCCATAAACAAACTTTACAACAGAAGGAGGAAGCTACTACATGACAGAGCAAAATCCCTAAATGGGAAGGCATCTCTGATCAGTACTAGCAAAAAACTACGATCACTCATAAAATCATCCAAGGCCAACTTTGAGAGAAAAATCGCAAAAGACACAAAAGACAATCACAAGGCCTTCTTTAGCTATGTTAGAAACCTGGGTGGAAACTCCCAAATATGCTCAGAGTTAGTCCAAAATGACAATAAATACACTGAACCCACTGACATTGCCAACATTCTGGCAGATAGGTTCAGTGCAAATTTCTCCTCCCCCCCAAAAGGAGAAATAACTATCCCAGCAGAGTGTAGCCTCCCTAACATCTCAGATGCCCAGGTGAGAGCTGCCCTCTCTAAAGCTAAAAACACAGCATCAATGGGACCAGACGGTGTCCCGGGCTGTGTGCTACATGAACTCCAAGAGGAACTAAACCCAAACATAAGGCTGCTGTTTAATCTTAGCCTTACTACAGGATACGTACCCAAAGAGTGGCGTACGGCAACAGTGGTCCCACTTCACAAAGGCGGTGCTTCTACGGACCCTGGAAATTACCGCCCCATAAGCTTGACAAGCCTAGTCTGCAAAGCTATGGAGAGGATCATTATGGAACTCATAAACAAAGACATTGGGGACCTACAGACATTGGATCCTACCCAATTTGGCTTTGTCAAGGGCAGATCCTGCCTTTTGAACTTGGTCGACTTTTTTGAAACCGTCACTAAGGCCATTGATGAAGGTAAGGCAGTTCACACAGCCTACCTTGACCTTGCAAAAGCCTTTGACACAATACCACACTCGGGCATCATAGATAAACTCACCAGCTTAAATGTAAACCCATATGTCACGAGATGGGTTGCAAACTGGCTCAAGGACAGAACCCACAGGGTCAGAGTTGCTGGAGCTATGTCAGACTCTAAGCCAGTCACAAGCGGTGTCCCACAGGGCTCAGTCCTGGGACCCCTCTTGTTTGGCATTTATTTTTCCGAGGTACAGGCAAACATAGGAGGATTGTGGCTGACAAAGTTCGCAGATGACTGCAAACTGGGCCATAATTGATACTCCAGCAGACACAAACATCCTTCAGAGAGGACTCATAGAAATGGATAATTGGTGCCAGAGCCATGGCCTTAAGCTTAACGCCAAAAATGTATAGTCATACCCTTTGGGAAAAACAAGGTACCCACAAATTACCACATAGGTGGTAATCCATTAAGTACGGAAGAGGTAATCAGGGACCTAGGGACCCAGGTTGACAGTAACCTCTCATTTGACACTCACATTGCCAAAGTGGTTAGGAAGACCTTCTATATTGCCCACCTTATCATGAAGGGTTTCACATCTAGATCGAGAGAGGTCATTGTGCCCCTGTACTCATCTCTTATTAGGCCAATGATTGAGAACAATGCCCCTTTTGGGATGTATCTTACCCGACACCTGCAGCAGTTGGAAAGACCCCAAAAGTTCCTCACCAAGAGGATAAAGGGTCTTAAACATATGTCATATGCTGCCCGACTGAAAAAACTCCAGCTCTATTCAGTCACATACCACTGACTCAGAGGTGACCTGTGCCTAACGTACAAGGCCATGTCCAATCCGGAATTAATGGACATGCTCCACCTCAAAAAATCCAAATCCATCAGAGCCACAAGAGCAAGAGACTTAAACCTCAACACAGAAATAAATAGGATGTGCTGGAGGGACAGATTCATAACCCAGAGGATCCCTACACTCTGGAACAGAATCCCAATCCATGTTAGGCAGAGCCCCTCACTAACTCTATTCAAGAGAAGTCTTGATGAGTGGATGGGAGATCGTAGGTTTACCCCGGGGGTCATCTCTGTGTCACTACTAGACAGAGGCACAGTAAACTAAACCCTAAATGGGCATAGTATTCTCATCCTAAGGGGTGATGAAAGCCACACACACTCTGGCTAGGCTTATAAATGCCCTAGGGCAGATAGCCTAGTACGAACCTATGAACCTATGAACCTATGAACCACCATGAAAAACTTCTCCAAAGCTGACTTTGGGCTCCTAAAAACAGAGGTGGCTAACTTCACAACACCCATGTCAATGGAAAACAGATGCATGACTGCCGAATCATACACCAATGCACTGTACGAACACGTACAGTGCATTGGTGTATGATTCGGCAGTCATACACCAATGCACTGTATGAACACGTACATAAATGCATGAAACTAGCCATACCCAACAGAACCAAGATGCTCTCCTCCAAAATAAGGAAGCCAATCTGGTGGTCCTCTGCCATTAATAAACTCTACAACAGAAGGAAGGAACTGTTGCAGAAAATGGTGAAGCCCCAAGGCTGGAAAAACTCCCGTATTAGCTTCAACAGAAAGTTGAGATCCCTCCTCAAAACCTCTAAAGCCAGATATGAAGGAAGAATTGCAGCAGACACTAAAAACAGCAACAAAGCCTTCTACAGTTATATCAAGAATCTCCATGGCAATGCCCAAGTTTGCTCTGAGTAACTGCACAATGGTGCCTCCTATACTGAGTCTACAAATATTGCCAACATACTGGCTGACAGAATCAGTGCCAATTTTACCCCTCCCCCAAAGGACCTAAAGGACCGATCACAATACCAGAGGAATGCCAGGCTCCTAGCATTACTGCAGCACAGGTTAAAGCTGCATTGTCCAAGGCCAAGAATACAGCTTCCATGGGATCCAACAATATCCCTGGATGTGTTGTACATGAACTACAAAGTGAACTGTCACCACATCTGTGTGCCCTGTTCATTCATAGCCTCACCTCAGGCTTTGTCCCTACCGAATGGAGCACTGCTACAGTCATCCCTCTCCATGAAGGGGGAACAACTACAGACCCTGGGAATTATCGCCCCATTAGCCTGATGAGTCTGATATGTAAGGCTATGGAGTGCATCATCATAGACCTAATTAACAAGGATATAGGGAATCTTCAAACTCTAGATCCAACACAATTTGGTTTTGTGAAAGGTAGATCATGCCTGCTCAACCTGGTTGACTTCTTTGAGTCAGTCACCAGAGCTGTGGATAAGGGCAGGGCAGTTCATACAGCCTACTGTGATCTGGCCAAGGCCTTTGATACCATTCCCCACTCAGGAGTTATTGATAAACTCACTAAACTATGCATCAACCCCTATATCACTAGGTGGGTTGCAAATTGGCTCACAGGTAGAACCCACAGTGTGAAAGTAGCAGACTCCAAGTCAGACTGCCAACCAGTCACAAATGGAGTCCCACAGGGAGCAGTCCTGGGTCCTCTCCTGTTTGGCATCTACTTCTCAGAAGTCCAGGCCAACACAGAGGGACTCTGGCTGACCAAGTTGGCAGATAACTGCAAGCTGGCAGCCATTATTAACTCCCCAAGTGATGTAGACATCCTAGAAAAAGGCCTCACTGAGACCAATGACTGGTGTCGAAACCGGGTCTATATTATAACATCGAAGTCTTACAACTTCGAATGTTATAATATCGAACCCAGTAGAGCAAAACACTAGAAAACCGAACAGTCAGAATAGTGAATTTTTTCCCAGGGAAAAAATCTGCTGTTCCGACAAACATACACACAACACAAGCACACCAAAATAAATAATCCACACACACACTCTTCACAAAATCCTACACTAAACCATACATACACCACTAGCTATCCACTTACCTTAACCCAAGCCTAACCCTAAGGTCTGTCACTATCGCACACTCACCTTACCCGCTCCCTAACCCTAACTCACCTACCCCACCCTAACCCTCACGTCCATACAATCGCACACTTACCTGACCCGTGCCCTAACCCTAACTCACCTAACCCACTCCCAATCGCACTTCGTTCGCACACTTACCTTAACCCGGTCCGTAACTTTCACTCCACAGTCAAGGAAATAGCGAAGCTGCAGAAATGGCCCACCAAATACTTTCCCTAGGAAAGTATTCAGTATTCTGCAGCTTCGCTATTTCCAGCGTTTGCTCTACTGGGTTCGATATTATAACATTCAAAGTTGTAAGACTTCAATGTTATAATATAGACCCGTCAAAATCATGGCCTTAAGCTAAATGTCAAAAAATGCGTCATCATCCCCTTTGGGAAAAACTCAGTTCCCACTAATTACCACATTGATGGGAGCTCACTGAACACTGAAGGCATTATAAGAGATCTGGGGACAAAGGTTGACAGCAACCTCTCCTTCGACCACCACATTGCCACTGTGGTCAGAAAGTCCTTCTATGTGGCACATCTCATTATCAACGGTTTTGCATCCAGGAAGAAAGAGGTCATCATCTCTCTCTACACTTCCCTCATTAGGCCAATCATTGAGTATAATTACCCATTTGGCATGTACCTCATTAGACACATGCAACAATTGGAAAGGGCACAAAGGTACCTCACAAAGAGGATCCTAAGGCCTTAAAAACATGTCCTACATGGACAGACTAAAAAACTCCAGATATTCTCTGTCTCATATCATCTACTAAGAAGCAATCTCTGCTTGACTTACAAAGCCATGTCTGACCAAGCTATGTTAGAAATGCTACATCTAAGGAAATCCAAATCCCTTCGCACCACATGCTCCAGACCTTCACACCACATGCTCCAGAGACCTCAACCTCATTACCACAATCAACAGAACATACTGGAGGGACAGGTTCATAACCCTTAGATTGCCCGTGCTCTGGAATAGACTTCCCATACATGTCAAGCAGAGCACCTCACTGGCCCACTTCAAGAGAAATCTTGATGAGTGCATGGGAAATAGAAATATCACCCTGTGGATCACTGCAGTGACTCTGCTTGATAGAGACACTGGGTTCCAACGTCAGGTGGCACGATGCCAGGGCACATCTATGGGCTAGGCTTGTAAAGACACCAGTGCCATTAGCCTAGTACACACCTATGAACCTATGAACCTATGCATCAGGCTTATACAGCTATAGTTTCCAGGATTAGTGGTAGGGCCATATTTATAGAGTAGCATCACCAGTGCTGTATGGTATACTTCTGGGACTGAGCCTGTGGCCTAGCTCAGGTTAAATAACATATGGACAGGTTCAGCTATGGCATGTTTAGTACTGTTTAACAAACAGCCCAGTATGTTATCTGGTCACATGGAGAAAGTGTTCTTAGTCTTAGACAGCACCTTGAATACATGTTCTTTATTGGCTATGGGAGGTTGTTGAAAGAACAGATATCATGTGGCTTTGGGTAGTCACCTCAGGAGTGAAACTGGCAATACATTTATTTGCTAGTATATTAGCAATGTCCACCAGGTCCAAATAGGTTTTGTCATTTAATGAGCTGTGTAAATTCTTGAGTGTTGCTTTTTAGTTTTCTAATGTAATGGAAGAAAAGTGTGTAATTGTTATCTTTTTTCAGATGCCAGCCTGATTCATAAGCTGCATTAGTAAAGCTAAGAGACTTTTTTAAATTCTTACTAAAATTCTTGATATTTCCATTGTATTGGGAGTCTTTGCATCTGTCCTATACTCTAATGAGTTATTTTCTTTTATTGCAGATTTTTTATATTTGTGGATCACAGGAGTGATTTGCTTTTACATTTCCCATTGTATTTGGATCTAGTCTAAATGGGTCTCCAAATTCTATAGAATTATTTTATGGTTAAAAAACTCCTCTGAGACTCTGTCTGCTGAGGAGACATCTGGGGTGATGTTTTATAAGTGAATTTTGAAACACCACTGTGGAGTGTGAGGAGATATGTACTCCTGAAGTCTTTGGATTATGATATATTGGCCTTCTGAGAGATTAGATAGTTTGAGTTTAAAAGGTTACTAGCTTATATTCTGACATAATCTGAGAGGAAGTTACTAATGGAGTTGTGTATGATGACTCTACATTTATAAGCAAGAGGTCAACAATATTTTATTCTCTAGATGGGCTAATAACAATCTGGTCCATTCATTTTTTTATTTATTAGATCTAAAAACTTCAGTGCCTATCCTATGTTGGATATGTAGTTACTCAAGTCAACTGACAAAGAGTTAAAATCTGCCATAGTGATGGACTTCTTGTCTTTAGGGACTTCATCCATGACATTTAGGAACCTGATATGATCTTCTTGGATCATAGAATTAGTCTTGTAACAGGTAATGAACTGTTAGTTGATTTTGTTTACTGTGATTTGGAATTAAATGAGTTCCTTTTGTGGGTGTCTAGGAATCAGTCCAGAGGTGATATGTTTTTTGACAAATATGGATATAGCACTATAGTTGAAGCCTGGGTTTGAAGGTATGGTAGGCACTAAACCCACATATGGAGGGTATGCTTAGTGGGTATTTAAACCATGTATTAGTTATTACACAGATATGAATATCTCAAAAATGTCTCTCATGAATGATTTTGTTTATTTTTACATTACATTTGTTAACCAGGAGAGTCCGATTGGGCATAAAACCCTTTTTCAGCGGAGGCCCAAGGAGAAAAGCTCCATTGTTAGTAGACTATTATGTTAGTAGAAAGAAAATTGTATAATACAATAAAGAAAAAAATAGTAACAGACATTCATAATGGTAAAAAAACTAAAACAGAATAAATTGGTCAAGTGGGAGACAAGACCAATAATCTTATATAACAATGCTTCTAGAAGACAGTTCTTACAGTAGTAGCAGGTAGTGACATTGTATACAATGGGAGTGCAGTTACAATACTTAGTCTTATATAGAGGTAGCATAGCAAACTGAAAACTTAAAATCTGATAGATATTAACAATGAGAAAGAAAAAACAACATAAGGTAGTCATATGACTTAAATTCACTGCTCATTACATATGCAATTACAATTTTAAAATCAGCTAGTTCCATGTTTTGGGCTATCCATTCCCAGTACATGTACAAGTCCAGGAATTGGTGAGGTGAGCTTTAATGTGATGCTCAAAGTTTTTTTAAGCTAGTTATAGTTTTAATTTCAAGTGGTAAGATATTCCACAGTTTAGCAATGTAGTAGGAGTATAGAGAGTCACCTGAGATATTTTTACTCCTGGTTACTTCAATTAGAGCTTTATTAGTGGATCTTAGTGGACGGGTACTTATATGAGGATAGAGGAGGCCTTGTAGAGCTGGTGTTTTATCAGGTTTATAGTACATTTTGTGGGTGGTAGAGAGTTGTGTGAAGATGAGTTGGTGGGGTAGTTCTAACCAAGATAGTTGTCTTAGGGCCTTACAATTATGGGTTCTAGGAGGACAACTAGTGGCAAATTTAGCTATCTTATTATAGCAGGCATCTAGCTTGGTTAGGTCTGATTTGGAGAGGTTGGTAAAGATGGGTGAGGTGTATAGTAAAGTTGACAGCAGATGAGTTCTGGCTGTGGTCATTCTGGAGTTTGTGGTTAGGTAGTTTTTGCATATGTATAAGGTACCTATTCTCTGGTGCACTTTTTTTACAGTCTGGGCAATGTGTAAGTCAAACTTCAGATTTTGATCAATAATAACACTGAGAAGTTGGGTGGTGTAAGAGAAGTAGTATTCTGTCTCCATTTAAACTGTTGTTAGCATGATTATTAGCTTGAATAAAAAGCTGCAAGAATTATATGAAATATAAAGGGTAAATTTAGGAATAGTACAAAATGCAGAAAAATAGTAAGTGCGCTGGCAAGCATATATAGCTTAATTAGATACTGGCATCCATGTAAAGGAGTATGTTATTGAGAAACAAAGTCTGTAAAAATAACTGTGCAGATGGCAGTTGGAAGGACATTAGCAAAGTAACATCAATCAAGATAAAGTTAAAACATCAAGTTTCGGATAGTGCTGGAACACCACGTTTCAGATAACTGAGTTTCTTTAGCTACCGAACTTGAAAGAATCAAGGACAAATCATAAATTAGAAGAACAAAGAAAAGTGTTATACAAAGGAAGATTGTAATACATCAGACTGAGAAAAAATATCAGACATTTTGGTATAAATATGAGTATGTATAAACAAGCTTTGGGAATTTGCCATAGAGAACTGACAGCATCTGTGTTGCATGCTTGTAGATCCAAAAGGGAAATGTAATAGCAACATGCATATTAACTGAAGTAGTTTGTTTCAGTGTATTTATTGTACTTAGTACAATACAGTAATAAGACTAGTTGGTCACAATAAGTAGTTAAATATACTGTGGTATGCTTGCATGCAAATGTAAGTAACAGCAAGAAACCAAAAGAAGGCAGTATATATAATTTTTCAGGTGGATGGCACTGGTTCAATCAAAGTCTTATTACTGGATGTGATGTTGAAGTAAGTGGATTGGGTTTTGAATTTAGTGGAGTGGAAGAGCAAAAGTTTAGTTTTATTTGGGTTTAACATTAATTGGTCATCTGCCAACCATGATTCAATAGCATTGAAGGATGCTTGGGTTAAATTCTGTAGTTCAGGTAGAGTTGGAGCAGAACATATGACAGTGGAATCATCTGCATACTGTATAAGGGTGGCTAGAGTTGTAGCATTATGGAGTTTATTTGTAAACAGGTTAAAAAGGAGGGGGCCGAGAATAGACCCTTGAGGCACAAGGCATTTTAACATTAATTAATCATTCAATAATAGATCCAAACAGGAGTCACCACACGGAAAAATGAAGTAAAAACGTTCTTTATTCTTCCATAAAACCACACAAGCGCTTTCACGTAGATGTACTACGCTTCATCAGGTGTGAACAATTAAAACAAACAAACTGTTTTTATACATAGCTTTTCAGCGGGAAAATCAAAAAGCCAAGTTTCAATTAACTCCTAATTAAAACAGTTGATGTTATAATTAAAACAGCGATGACCCAAGTTTGAAAAGATGGTAAATATTGTTACTCAAAATTCATTTGACACCTAAATTTCTAATAGTTCTTAAGTGTAGTATATTAAATAAATATCACATAGCTAAAACATACTAAAAACATTACAGCACTAAGCCTGTTTTATTTAAACAAATTAAAGACAAACAATGCTAACTTGCGATTTGCCAGGCACATGATATAACAAGTCTCCTTGTTTGCATAGCCCAATGTTGTTACATCCAAATAGTCAGGATGTCAACTGATGTTATACATAAAATAACATAAAATGCAGAACGCATAGTGCCACATTCAGATCCATAAAACCTTAGAAGAGTAAACGGAAACACCGTTTAACACTAAAGCTGCATCCGATAATGTCATAGACTCAAAGCAATTTGAAAATAGTACGCCGTTCTAAACAATAATACTAAGTGAAAGTTACCAAGATCCCCCGGCAAATAATAAACAAAATATACACATACAACCATCGGAGCTCAGACATTCAAACCCACATCTCATCCAGCAATAACGCTGGTCCAAAATAGTCCGAACAGCCAATGAGCCCTTTCGACTGTGGTAAGTAGAAATGGTTGTTAGGGTATCCATAGAAACAAAAGCAAAAACAGCAACAAAAGATGTGTGAAAGAGCCGACGCTCATCAGTAGATGAGACGTCGCTCAGACATTCTAATAATTATAAAGATTACAATGGAACTAATAAAAAATAATAAAAAAAACCATAGATATTAATATTCATTTCATCTGGTGGCTAAAGTCAGTTATATATTACCCTGATGCCATCTAAACATCTATTACTATTACATGTAACTTTATAATCAAGTGTACACGTAAAAATATATTACAAATGAGCTGTAACCATGCTCAAATATGTCAGAGAGAAATATATAAATACTGCTAGGCTGCTAAAGATGTCAAAAACCAGCGCAAGCTCCCAAGACAAATGGATGGTTGATGTTAAGTGTCAAACAAGCACAAGTTTCATCCTATATTAGTATAAAAAACAGAAAATAAGAATAAAACACCATATTGGTGCTGTCAGATCATGACAAAATCTCATAGAATATGGACAAAATGACAAGTCCATTGAAGCCAAAAAATCCAATAAGAAGTTCGACAGCAAAAAAATAACTTAAATAGACAGCTGTATCATCATAGCTCTCAAACTAAATATGACAATATTAATATATAAAAATATTTTAAGATAAAAATAGTGTGATATCTGATTAGATCAACTCCTAAATATCAAATTAATATACCCAACTTAATATACATATTAAATATTCAATATTTTTTTCGATTATCCAAAATGGGTTTTACAGATACTGAATGGTTGATACCTGGAGATATATGTGCCTTTAAGATGAAAATCCAATTCAGTTCTCTAATGGCCAACTGGTTGTTATTATCTCCTGCTCTACGATTATGGGGCAACATTTCCAATACTTTAAAACCAAAGGTATGATTAATATGCTCCATAACATGTTTAGCTAGAGCATTGGAGTCTTTCTCTTTCCTGATATCATAACAGTGATTGTACATCCTGTCACGTAACCGTCTCTTGGTTAGACCGACGTAAAATGCATCACATTGATTGCATGTAGCTAAGTATATCAAATTGCTGCTATTGCAATCACTAAAAAACCTTGGAATAAATGAAAAAATGCCTTCGGGATGTATAAAACTGATACTTTTAGATATAAATGGACACATTGAACATCCACCACATGGAAAGGTGCCCAATTTGTCATGAATGATACTGTTAGGTAGATGTATACGCTCTGAACAGAGAATTTCTTTCATATTCTGAGAAGTTCTGTAGCTAAATCTGGGGAATTCTCCTACTATGGTTTTCGTGAAGGTATCAGTAACCAACACATTCCAGTTTCTAATAATGATCTTATTTGAACTGAAGCTGTCACTGGTAAAATTGGTTACATAGCTTAATTTGTCTGTAAACTTGTTTTTAACAGCAGTACATTTCTTGTGGCCACCAGTATATCTAACGGCAGCAGTATTTCCTGAATCATGGAACTTGTCCATGAGTCGCTGTTTACATTCTATAAACATCTTAGGGGGATAACCTCTATCCCTAAACAAAACCTCTAGAGTATTTATTTCTCTGTCTAGAGAGTCACTGTGCTCACAAATTCTAAAAATTCTATGCAATTGACTGGATATTACTCCTTCAAAGGTATGCCTCGGGTGCATGCTGCTAAAATGTAGCAGCGTATTCCTCCAGGTTGACTTCCTGTATAAAGATGTGACAATCCTATCATCTTTAAGTTGTAATTGTAAGTCTAAAAAATGTAACTTAGTATGGGAGGTCTCCACTGTGAATCTTAAAAAAGAAGAGGTTTTTTTCCAGTTCATTAACAAATCTAATGCACTCTGCCTCAGTGCCATCCCACACAAAAAGGACGTCATCCACAAATCTTTTGTAGATTCTCACTTTTTTAAAATCTGGATGGTTAAATAAACATTCTTGTTCCCAGTTATACACTACCAAGTTGGCATAACTGTTTGCACAGGGGTGCCCATGGCAACCCCCCATTTCTGCAAATAAAGTTGGTCATGGAACAAAAAAACATTATTGTTAAGTATTAGATCAAGGAGATAATGAATAAGGATCATCCTGTTGTTACTAAAACCAGACAAAGTAACCAAGACTTCATCTATCGCCTGAAGCCCCTGCTCATTGGGGATACAAGTAAAAAGGTTTTTAACATCCATTGTCACTAGTAACAATGGTACATCCTTGCTGTTAAAGTCATGCTCTTTTAGAAAATCTATTAGTTGGTAAGAATCACTTATAATATGTGGAATACGGTCCACTAAAGGTCTTAGAATACTTTCTACAAAGGAAGAGATGGTACAGGTTACCCAGTTGTTACTAGAGACTATTGGTCTCATGGGTATCAGTCTAAGGCCCTTGTGTATCTTGGGTAAGCCTTTAATCAAAGGAATAACAGGATATTCTATAAAGAGATACTCATACAATTCACAGCTAATCTGTCCCCCTAACAAAAGATCATATAAGTCAGCTTGTACAGTTTTAATAATCTTCTGACATTTTGTGTTGCTGATTCTCTCATAGACAGTATCTTCTGACAAAAGATCCATCATAGCTAGACCATATTCTAGAGAATTCATTATGACTACAGCTCCACCTTTGTCAGCTGGTTTAATAATGATATCAGTGTTCCTTTTTAGAGATAATAATGAATATTGTTCTGCTTTAGACATATTAAAAAAGCAGCATCTTTTTTTATGTTGAGCAAACCAAACATAAAAATCTGATTCACACATTCTCAAAAAACTCTCAACATTATGTGGCATATTAGGTATAAAACTGCTCTTTGCTCTAAAGAAATGTTTAACCTCATTGGTATTAACTGCACTATTATTCTTAAATAAGATCTTAAGGGAAACATTACGACAAAACAGTCTTAAATCAACCAATATATCATTGAGGGAGCTCGTTTGAGAAGGTATAAAATTGAGACCTTTCTCTAAAAGAGAAACTTCTGAGTCAGATAAACTGTATGCTGAGACGTTATATATAAGAGAGTTCAGTTTCGCTGTTTCCTTGACGCAAGATATCTTTCTTCGGAGCTTTTTCTTTTTCTTGGTCCTCTGCTGTGAGAACGACCTTGCCACCCCACTCGTTCCTTCACTGGAAACGGTAAAAAAGTGTTCACTGTGGGGGCAGAGTCCTTCGGTTTTTGCCCCTGCCGAAAAAAAGGGAGCGGCAGCTTGCTGATTGGGTGGAGGTGTATCATTGGAACAGTGGGCATCACTCGTAACAGCTAAAGGATAAGGATGTTGAGGTTATATGCTGTATGATTATTCCTCTGTACACTAGTCACTGATAGAGATGGCATAAGATCTGAGGAAACATTAATCAAAGGCTCATTGACAGGAGGCTCAGAGCCAACATTAGTGTCTAAATTCTTCAGTGTAGACGCTCCTTGTGAGTGAAAATTGGTGTTCCTTGGCCAAATAAAAATCTGGCCTGTAGCAAAATCATTAGCATCTCTCTGTATCTTTTTTTGCTTCACTGTTTTTAAACGCTCACTGAATGAATGAACTTGGTTCAGGATATTGTCAAGCCTTTTAGTAAAATATTCACTGGAAAACTTGTCTAAAATGTCTTTGTGTTGAGACTCTATCTTCTTCCTTAAGGCTGCTTCTAATGGAGCAAAATATTCCAATAGCAAATTTATGTAGCTGAAACCAAGCTGTATGTTTAAGTCTTGCCACTTCCTCAACAATACAGGATGGGAGTCACCATAAGAAGGCATACAAAAGACACGCATGCCTCTAGGTATAATTTTAAAATGAATGCATGCCTCTAGGTGAAGCCTTTGCCACACATACCTTTGCAATTGGTACAAATCATCTTGAAACAGTCTCGTAAGTTTATTAAAATCAGCTACAGACTCACCGGTAGAAGGTAGTGGTATAGCATTAGCTGAATTATTCAGTTCCAGAGTCAATAAAGGATTCTCTGCATTATATTTAATAAAGTCCCAGGCTGTAAAAGCTGATGTCCTCGTCTCTGGAGTAAAATCTAGTTCAATGTCATTTGATTCCACGAGTAAAAGTTGCCGGCAGCACCAAACAAGAGGAAAAAATATATATAGAACTGCAGCAACAAGACAAAGACTCCGTTCAGAAAAAATGTAACCAAAATGTCAATAATAGATCCAAACAGGAGTCACCCCACGGAAAAATGAAGTAAAAACGTTCTTTATTCTTCCATAAAACCACACAAGCGCTTTCACGTAGATGTACTACGCTTCATCAGGTGTGAACAATTAAAACAAACAAACTGTTTTTATACATAGCTTTTCAGCGGGAAAATCAAAAAGCCAAGTTTCAATTAACTCCTAATTAAAACAGTTGATGTTATAATTAAAACGGCGATGACCCAAGTTTGAAAAGATGGTAAATATTGTTACTCAAAATTCATTTGACACCTAAATTTCTAATAGTTCTTAAGTGTAGTATATTAAATAAATAATATATATATATATATTATATATTATATATTATATATTAATTAATCATTCTAATGAAGTCTGGGTATTCACAAATGGTGCTTTTTAGTATATATGGATGTCTTCCAAATATAAGAGTTTCTCAAGGTTGGGCAGCTTAGGTTTAAATTTCTGGCATTGAGCAGAGCTACTTTAATGTGATCCTGTTTTGATAGTGATATGTTTTCTGCATTGAAATATTCATAAACTGAATTTTGCCTAAAAAGACACTTGGGGTAGCAAGTGTTTAACAATTATGTGGAAATCTTTGAAACAGTTGTGCAGACCATCCCTTGCAAAGCAAGTAGCACTCCTAAGCATCTCATTCGATGCTGACACATACTGGATCCCATAGAATGACACAAATTATTTAGTCAGTTTTTGAAGCCAATTGTGTTTCTTTATACCCTGGCACCATGCATCAAAAAGGGAGGAATACACTCAGTATCAGAGTATATTGTGACATGCTAGAAAACTCAGGCATCTCCCTCTCTCTCTCTATCTCTCTCTCTCTCTCTCACATTGCATCTCCCTCAGGGATTTTCAGCGCAAGTCAACTAACCCCCACATCCACAGCTACCACATTGTAGTTATAGCTGCCTGGTACAAGGGTCTTAAGGACCCCTGAGATATCTGATATGCTGGAACCTGAAAGACAACTCACTTTCACCCTGTCTTTGTCCAGAATAGTGAGTGAGGAATATGTGTATCTCATAATGGAGGCAGCAATTTATTGATGAAGTGGCCTGCTGTACTGGAATTTATGCCATTTGTCTCACTGTGACTCTTTGATTTTTACTGAGACTTAATTGTTATGGGTTTTAGGAGGCTTAGTTAAAGATTTATTTGTAGTGTTAGCAGATAGCATTATATTATGTGCCAGGGTTGAGTGCATTATGTGTGATGGGTTCATGTGATATTTGCAGTCTTATGCATTTTTCTTTTTGTCATAATGAGGTCTGCATATCTCTTGCATATTTGTACCTCTCACAACTAGAGCATTTTATGTTTAGTAAGTGTTCATTATCTGTTTTAATAAAGCAGTTGCACACTGCTAAAGGATACTTAATGCTGTAAGGCAGGCAAAAGATGGGGAAAAGAAGGCTGACCTTTCACTTTCCCCATTGTTAAGTAAAACTTGATTTGATTTACAGGGTTTTGTAGAAGTTAAATAAAATATAATTCAGTGCTCTTTTCAGATAGTTATTGATTAAGAGGTGGGTAGCATAGTTATGTATACGTTAGCTAAGGAAGCTTTTCTGTAAAATCAGGGTCAGTAGCTTCCCAAGATTACAAAACCATTTGCAATGCTGATTAACCAACCTATTGCAAAGACATTTTATCTAAGTTATGAAAAAGTGTGACATCAACACATTTGTGCAATAAAGGAGATGCTTCAAGACTGAATAACATTTGCTGCATTTCCCTCTGAATTCCATTGGAGAAACTACTAGAGAGTTCACTGCATATCCAAATGTGCAATTACAATGGGGAGTAGAGGCTGTTAACTGACATGGGGTATAGTTTATCTTTTTCATTGATGAAATTTGTAATGTAGCTGACCCCACATTTGCATTGTTAAACAAAATCCATGTTATTGAATTATCAAACAGTACATTCTGCTATACCCATATATGATATGATATACCCAGCATCCCTCCTTAGCACATGTCCAAACCAACCCAATCTCACCTCTCTGGCTTTGTCTCCAAACCGTCCAACCTGAGCTGACCCTCTAATATACTCATTTCTAATCCTGTCTATCGTCAGCTCACCCAATGCAAATCTTAACATCTTTAACTCTTCCAGCTCCAGCTCTGACTCCTATCTTTTTGGCAGTAGCACTATCTCCACCCCATATAGCATAGCTAGTCTCACTACCATCTTATAGACCTTCCCTTTCACTCTTATTGGTATCCATCTATCACAAATCACGCCTGATAGTCTTTTCCACCCACTTCACCCTGCCTGCACTCACTTCTTCACATCTCTCCCACACTCACCATTACCCTGAAATGTTGATCCCAAGTATTTACACTCATCCACCTTCATCAACTCTACTCCCTGCATCCTCACCATTCCTTTGTCCTCCCTCTCATTCACACACATATATTCTGTCTTAGTCCTACTGACCTTCATTCTACTCCTTTCTACAGCATATCTCCACCTCTCCAGGGTATCCTCAACCTGTTCCCTACTCTCACTACAGATCACAATGTCATCCACAAATGTTATAGTCCATGGTGACTCCTGCCTGATCTTGTCTGCCAACCTGCCCATCACCATTGCAAATAAGAAAGGACTCAGAGCTGATCCTTGAAGTAATCCTACCTCTACCTTAAATGCATCAGCCACTCCTACCACAGACCTCACCACTGTCACATTGCCCTCGTACATATCCTGTACCACTCTTACATACTTCTGTGCCACTCCTGACTTCCTCATACAATACGACAACTCCTCTCTAGGCACCCTGTCATATACTTTCTCAAAGTTCACAGACACAATGCAACTCCTTCTGACCTTCTCTATACTTCTCCATCAACACCCACAGAGCAAACATCGCATCTGTAGTGCTCTTTCTCAGCATGATACTGTACTGCTGCTTACTAATCATCACCTCCCTTCTTAACCTAGCTTCCACTACTCCTTCCCATAACTTTATGCTGTGGCTGATCAATTTTATCCCTCTGTAGTTACTACAGTTCTGCACATCACCTTTATTCTTAAAAATCTGTACCAATACACCACTTCTCCACTCCTCAGGCATCCTCTCACTTTCCAAGATTTCGTTAAACAATCTGGTTAAAAACCCCACTGCAATCTGTCCTAAACACCTACATACTTCCACAGGTATATCTTCTGGGCCAACAGTCTTTCCATTCTTCATCCTCTTCATAGTTGTCCATACTTACTCTTTGCTAAACTGTTGCACTTCCTGATTCACTATCCCCAAATCATCCAACCTTCTCCCTCTCTTATTCTGTTCATTTATCAGACCCTCAAAGTACTCTTTCCATCTGTTCAACACACTCTCCTCACTTGTGAGTACATTTACCTCTTTATCCTTTATCACCCTAACCTGCTGCATATCTTTCCAATCTCAGTTATTATGTCTAGCCAATTGGTACAGGTCCTTTTCTCCCTCCGTGGTGTCCAGCCTTTCATACAACTCACCATACACCTTATCCAATAGCTTTCGCCACCTCTCCCTTCACCATATACCTCATATCATTGTGCTCCTGTCTACTTTCTTCATCTCTTTGGCAATCCCACTTCTTCTTCACCAAACTCTTCCTCTGTATACTCTCCTGTATTTCCTCATTCCACCATCAGGTCTTCTTGTCCTCTTTCCTCTGTCCAGATGTCACACCAAGCACCTTTCTAGCTGTCTCCCTTACCACCTCTGCTGTGACTGCCCAGTTATCTGGTAAATTTTCACTGACACCCAATGCTTGTCTTAACTCTTCCCTGAACAAAACCTTACAGTCATCCTTTTTCAATTTCCACCATTTGGTCCATGGCACTGCCCTCACTCTCCTCTTCTTCTACTTCTTCTTCTTCTTGATAGCCAACATCATCCTACAGAGCACCATCCTATGCTACCTAACTATGCTTTCCCCTGTCCCCACTTTGCAGTATCCAATCACATTCAGACTGGCCCTCTTGCATAGGATAAAATCCATCTGTGTACATCTTCCTCCACTCTTGTATGTCACCTTATGCTTCTCCATCTTCTTAAAATACATATTCATCACGGCCATGTTCATCCTTTTTGCAAAATCTACTACCATCTGACCTTCTGCATTCCTCTCCGCAACACCATACCTATCCATCACCACCTCATCTCCTCTGTTCCCTTCACCAACATGCCCATTGAAATCTGCTCCAATCACCACTTTATCACCCTTGGGTACACTCTCCACCACTTTATCCAACTTGCTCCAAAATTTTAATTTCTCATCCATCACACACCCAACTTGTGGAACATATGCACTAACAACATTTATCATCACACCATCAATTTCCAGCTTCATAAACTTCACTCTGTCTGACACTCTTTTCACCTCCAAAACACTCTTGACATACTGTTCCTTCAGGATAACCCCTAGCCCATTTCTCCTCCCATCAACACCATGGCAGAACAATTTGAACCCACCTCTAATACACCTGCACTTACTCCTCTTCCATCTGGTCTCTTGCATGCACAATATATCAACCTTCCTTGTCTCTATCATACCAGCTGGGTCTCTCCTTTTACCAGTTATATTGTCAACATTCAAAGTTCCTACCCTCACTTCCACACTGCTAACCGTCTCCTCTCCTCCTGCCTCTGGGCAAGCCTTCCTTGTCTTCTTCTCCTTCTCCTTCAGCCAACAGTAGTCCAATTTCCACCAGCACCCTGTTGGCTAACAGTACTGGTGGCAGTCATTGTTAACCCAGGCCTCGAACGATCTGGTATGGAAATCTGTATTGTTGTCCGCATATTTTAACTGGCAAAAATTTTACACCTGATTCCCTTCCTGATGTAACCCTCCTCATTTATCTGGGCTTGGGACTGGTAACAGCTTATGCATCCCCCAGTGGCTGGGTTGGATTAACCACTGTTACTACACAGCCAAAATAGGGAACTACTGTCAGTTTTGTCAGACTGCATAACAGCCATTACAGAAGACACCCCATTGCTAACTGTTGAGACATTTATTTGTCACAGTATTTGTATGTAATATGCAACAGTCATGCGGTTGCACTATACTGATTCAGTACTCAAATAACACAACATTTTTCCACACATACAATATATGCATGAGTGCTAAGTTTTAGATCACGTTTACAGAAGAGAAGAAATGAGTGACTTTGACCTCCCTTCTATTTAATACAGATAAAAAGAAAGAATTTTATCCACTAATATTTGCAACAAGTTAAGAGTGATGCATGGGGTTTCCATTTCCGGTTGAGAATATGTGAGCTGCAATATCTTGAGGTCTGGGGTTAAAATTAACATTTACTGTGATAATAACTTTAAATTCACTGTTCCATTACCTAGTTTACCATTTAGCAACTACCTATTATTCCATCTATTCATCTAAAAAAGACAGAGGAAACACCAAATGCTAAATTAAGTTTGCAGCCATGCCTTTCTCGCTCACAGATCCTGCTGATTCTAACATGTTGAACACATCAGTTCATGCAACTCACCCCTCGGAACCTTTAGGAGTTGACAAGGGTAATAATCAACTCTTAGATTTGTCTCCTTCTGAGGTATTATTATCTGGCAGTATTTATTAACCAACTTAAACTTTCCATGGATGGCTTTCAATTTGTACTCCAGCAATAAGCCCAGGATATAAAAGTCACTGCCTTCAGAGTTGCTGTGCATCTGGACAAAGTAAATCAGTCTGCACAAGTCTTGGCCATTTAAGTTGATAAGCTGGAGCACCTGACCATCTGATCAGCTTGGACCCTTTGCCTATGCTACTTATGGAATGGACACATAGATCACTGGCACCTCTCCCACAACTGAATGCTCCCCCAAGGCCAGTGATAGTTAAAGTCTTGTCTTATCAGCATTGAGAAAAGGTTTTACAGGTGGCATGTGGGAAAGGGGTCTTACATATCTAGGGAAGAAGATCAGCATGGAGAATAATTACTCCAAACTAGTGATTTCACAGAGGAAGGTTTGGTTTCCACTCTTACAGTTACAAAAGTCAAAGGGAATTAAATCTACTGTGCTTTATCCTGCATGCCTCCGAGTAATGCTTCCTGATGGCTCACATTTTCTCAACCATGGAAGATGTGACTCAACACTTGACAGACAAAGGGGGTATCACAATCTCAGATTCCATGGCACTGGGCACCACTTTACTGCAAGAAAGGAAGGGGAACAACAGGTCCAACTCATGTGTCACTGGATCCAAAATAATATAGACCAACATCTGTTGACCTGGACATTGGACTGGAATTGATCACTTCATAACTCTGCCTTACTTTAATGCACAATGAAGGATTTGTGTTCACGCTATGATTCTACTTAGGTTTTGTCTCCTCGCTAACTGGATGTGATTGCGACTATGATCTGTATAGTGTATTTTAGACTCTTAGTTTAGTGTATTTAATGACCATTACATTTTTTTCATATGACAGGCCTGAATATGAACACTGACTAGCATGATTAATTTCTTATGAGTAACTGTGTCCACTTGCACTTAGCTGATTCTTGTACCTTCATTTTTCTAGCAATACATCTTCATTCCCACAAAGTTAGGTATAGTGGGGGTGAATAAAGATTGGTGGTGCATCTCCGCCTTGGAATACAACTGTTTTTTCTTGTAAATATTTATAGTTTTAGAACTACGTGTAAACAGTTTGACTTATAGACCTATGTTTGTATTAAATGTTCATCGTATGTACATTTTCAATTACATGGTTTCAAGTTGGGATAGTTTGGTTAGCTTCAAAGAGTCTCATGTTTATTCACAGAACGAATATAGCTTGACTTTTGGTGGAACTTGCTCTTTTTTAGGATCTATAGGTACTTGATTTTCTTGCCTTGGGATGAAATTACTTAGTATTAATGTAAATGGTATTAGCTCCCCAATTAAAAGAGGCAGATTCCATTTTTGGTCAGATTACATAATCTACAAAATTTAACACTTCAGGAGGTCTACCTCTGAGAGTATCAAACTCACATCATGGGGTTATTCTATTGCAGCTGCTTCGGTACATCCTAAGATAAAACATAAGGGGATAGAACTAATGATTAAAGAAAAACATACCCAGGGGTGAGGCAGCTGGAACAGTTTTAAGGATCATCAACAGAATAATCACAATAGCTTCTACATACTGTACAATAGCTTGTTTATACTGTATTGATGATTGTAGCTTCCTAAATATTTCTTGTGTTATTCTAATGTTGAATGTCTCTATTGCTATTGTAATGCTTTATATGTACATCCTGGAGCTTTTCTCCCCAGCCTCTGCTGAAAAAGGGCTTGTGCCCAGTCGGACACTCCTCGCCAACAAATGTAAAATAAATAAATAAGTAAATAAATACATTCATCCTACTGCAGGACTAACCACAGAGACAAGGCTCCTTTATAGCATTCAGGATGAGATGGAAGCCTTCCTTATTCATATGAGGGATTTAAATAGTATCATGGCTCCTTGTGAGACTACCACAGCCAGGTCACTAGTACTGACCCTCATCTAAGTTTATCAAAACTTGGGGGAAAAAGCATGTCACTTTAAACATAGGGCTACATTCCCAGACAATTTTCACATTATTCTACATGCTTTACCACATCTGCTAGAACTGACAAGATATATATATATATATATATATATATATATATATATATATATATATATATATATAAATACTTTTTTATTTGACAACTCTCTTACCTATGCAGTAATCTTCTGTCCTTATTCAGACCATGATGGCATAGAATGTATTCTTCTAGAACACTCTCCTCTCCCACTCAAATCCTGGAAACGTTTTCCCTATTACACTAGGCTACCAGAGTTCAGGCTGATTTTATTTCAGATATCTCAAGTTGTTCGATATCCACAATTAAGAAACTTGCACACCCCATTTGTTATGGGATGCTTTTAAGGAATTTTTACATGTCCATCTTGGGGTCTTTGGTCTCTGGAAGAAATATAATTTAGACCTAAATGATCTTCAGAAACAATAGTATAGTTGTTGACTTCTCTTTGAATTTTCTAGGACTCTGACATTTTATCTCTAGTTAACTCAACTTAAAGCTAAAATCCAATCCATAATAAATATAAAAACTGAAATGGCCCTGAATAGACTCCATTTACAAAGTTATGAAGTTACCGCCTCTGTGTACTCCAGGTTAGCAAGAAAATGCAGGCACCTAGCACTTCTCATAAACCCCATGCTGCCATGAGAGTTAGAAGGCTCTTCTCAAGTCTTGTCTCTTAATGTGGTCATGAGTCATTTTCATTCTTATTATACTGCTGTATATGGGATCCCCAACCTCAGTTAGACCCCACGAAGCTGACTCAGAATGAGAATTGCTTTTCATCCTCACATTCTAAGCTTACATCAGAACACCAGGAACAACAGATACCACCCATAAAAAGAGGAATTTATCAAAGGTAATTTCCAAACTCCATGAATTGATGGCATTCCTTTGGAAGTTATAAAATATTTCCATCTTTAGCTTGTTTTCTACTGTGACAAGTTTGTAAAGAGGCAGCTGTGGGCTCGCCTGTTCCTGCTTCATAGAAACATTAATTTCTCCTTTCAATACTAAAATCAGGCAAAGATCCAAGTCAGCCATAAAGGTATAGGCCTGTCTCTTTACTCAATGTTGACAATTAAATATACACAGGTATCTGGGAGACACACTTCCCAAATGTCTTACAAGATTTAATTCATCCAGAACAGGGATGCTCTGTTAAAGGACACTTCTAAACATCATATTTTAGGAGCATGAAAAGGGATGCTTGCCCAGACCCCTCGGGCATTATTCTTAGCTGCTGCATAGTAAGGCTTTGATAGTGTTAAATGGCTATACTTAAGACAAGCATTAATGACCTTTAACTTTCCACAATTATTCATAGATTCAGTTTGCACCATATATATATATATATATATATAGAGAGAGAGAGAGAGAGAGAGTGGTGGTGCATATAGGACTGTATGTATCTAAATCATTGATGGTCAGTAAAGCAGTCCAACAATAATGCTCCTTAGTATCCCTACTCTATGGTTTAGCCATTAAACCACTAGCAGAAACTGTGACACAAAGAGGGGGTTGACAACAGTGGAGTTGCCCTGTTGACTTAGTGGTATACTTGACATACAGCCTTTTCTATTACATGGGACACCCTTATGACCTGGCAATCATTCTTTGGATATAAAGTTAAGTGTTCTAAGTACATTCTTACAAATATAATTTTACCCTTTCTCCAGATGATATCCATAATTTCATAAAGAATTCCCTACTCCTCCTTTACCTATTTGGGTATTTCCCCTGCCACTAACTCCCAGAGAACTGAGGTTATCTAATATTCAACTCATTCAGGACATTTTAATGTAACACATTTCTGAATGGGAGAGATGGAAGTTGTGCCTGAACCTAAACTTCTTTCAGTCAGAATGGTCCTATACCCTAAACATCTCTATATTCTTCAGTGTCTCCCCATATGGATCCCTTTCAAAACATTAAATAGATGGGGCGGATTGATTTTAAAATGCCTATGATCTCCTTACTTTATGAGATGATTCTGAGGAGTATGACATCCTCTCACCAAGATGAGGGCATACAGCTTCCTGGTCTCTTTACTTCATATCAGGCAACTATTCATACAATTTTATGAGACCTATACCCACAGGGAGCTCCTTTTGCCTGGTTAGCCATGATGTTGGTCATTACACACTATTATGTATACCCTTTAATTGAGAATCACAGAAAGTATGATAAACACAAAAATATATTTATTTTTGGCAGTCTTAGGAATAGCTTTTCATTCTAAATCCTCAACTTTGGGCACATTGCAATATCTCAACACGTTTTACCAGGTTCTCCTTTCAGTTTTAACTAGGTTATATCCTATGGCTGTATTGGGGCTTAGGATTTTTCCTATACGTTCTCACCCAGCTTTTACTTAAACAAGGGAATGATTTTCATGGGAAATCTGGTAGGATAAGGGATTGATTTTTCCCATTCCAGTTTTATGTAAACAATTACTTTACAAGATTCACAACACTTCTAATTGAATATGACTTTTTCCCAGCCCACAATATGTATTATCTTCAACTTTCTTCTGTGCAGAAATTAGTTACAGACTTCAGTAAACATGCCCTTGTTCTTTATCATTCCTTTATCCAGCTATTTAAACTTGCTGTTAAGCACATCACTAGGGTATGAATGACCACTTGCACTTTTTGTCATTTGCCAAACTCCCTTTACTACCAGACACTCATACGTTTCCATCATTTGTGTAAAACAGAAACAAGCAGAAGCATTCCAGACGCATGACCCTTGCAACTTTTAAGATCATTCTCAAAGGTGACCTCCTCCCCTGAAAGGTAACTGTATGCCTGGAAATGTACATACAGACTATTTCTTATGCCAGATCTTTTGTCTTTCTGGCACCCTGAGCAGAGTTTTCCCTGTTGAAAATTTAGCACTTCTATAGGAACAATTAAATGGGAACAACCAGTTATAGATAGTTACAAGTTAAACCTGAGTCATTACAATGCAGCAAGCCCTGTGACAGAAGGAATCTTGTGTATATGTATGATAGACTGTAACTTTCAGATCCCATCCCCCTGTTGCATACAGCTAAGAAGGTTATTACTGGGAGATGGAGGAAACCAATACTCCTGAGATGAGAGGACTCTTCATTGGAAGATCTTTTCAGATATCAACAGGGTAGAACATTAAATAGCTAAAAGAATAAGGAATATTATTTTCCACAGTAAATGGTTCTCCTGTAATGAAATTACAGACAACTCAATAGACTAATCTCATTCAGATTTCTTCTTTGTAGCTAGACCCAATATTACGCATATAGACATATTGGGAACACCCCCACCCTTTTACTTCATTTCTGAATACCTCCTAGATCTGTTTGGGAAGCCTTTTCCATGTACCCTTCTTCAGTGGTAATTGTTTTTGTTTTTCAACTTTTCTTTTATATGAATCTTGTAATATTTCAGAATTTAGACTGAAGACTATTTGGCTGTATATATGGTTGAAATCCTTTTTTTATACTTCTTTGTCATAGTCTGTCTGTCTGCTTTAGACATAAGTTTATCAGCAACATAATAGGTGATGATAATATCACTATGAACTTAGAAACACTATTGCTTAAATACTGAACCAACACTCTGAGATGTAATCTAAGTAAACACCTTTAATTCTTGTGTCTGTATTAAGTGCACAGTATGTTTATTGCAATGCTTGTTAATTACTGAAATTGTAAATACTTTTGAAAAGTGTATTAATTTTTTTAAGCAATATATGTTAATAATGAGACAATAAAATTGAAATAAACTATAAAAAAGAGTGACGTACAGCAAACGCTCCAATTTTTTTTATTTTACTGATGGTGTTTGCCTTACCCCAAGAGTTGGTTGGCACTTTCATGCTTGTGATAATAGTGAGGTTCCTCACCTCACTGTTTATGTGACTCTGACTTATCTAGCCTTGACCCTTCCTTGCATACTGCTGTAGTTGCCTAAATAAAATTATAAATACAAGACACACCGACCACACTAGTTATGATGTTGTGCTTTTTATTCCCCAGCCCCACATACTTTCTCTATTACTCTTAATTCCTTCCTCCTGGCACCTCATTGGCTTAAATATTTCATGCTGCATGCCAATAAAAACAAGCAAACAAAAAAAACTTTGCATTTAGTGATGCAGCCTTACGAATTACAAATTGGTGTTTCATGGCAGGCTGTCAATCAAGTCTAAAACTCAGCATGCATCTTCAAAAACTACTGTTGAGAGGTATAGGATACATGGTACTCAAGTCACAACATAAAAACTGAGTGAGGTTTACACCCCTACACTGTAACTTAAATTTAACACTACACCACTTTTAAGTATACAATACCAAGCTGAATGAATCTAGCTGTCCCTACAACCAAATATAAGTAATCCTATTTCAACTAAACTAGTAAAGAGTGAAAAGCTGAGAATTATTACTATAAGATAGATATTTTGTTCAATTATTCAATTATTGTGTTAAGCAGGCTATTCCATGAAGCAGGGGCTAGCTTGTGGAGTGAGAATCAGAGTATTTTTAGACTGAGACTACAAGTGTGGGCAGTATCTGTCTTTAAGCAGTGTGAGGGCTGGTGAGTTTAATAAGTAATTGGTCATAGCAGTAACAAAAAACCATATAGCTCTTTGCATTGTTATTTGGTGATGCTCTATATTGCTGCCAAGTTATGTAAATGTCAGTGTTTTGTTTTCAGCTGTTTGTAATAAATTAGCATTCTGTGCTGATAGAGCAACTGAAACAAGTAGTGCATGTTGTAGTCTATGAAATAACATGTTGATGGCTATTGCATGATGCCCTTCAGTGGTAAAAATATGTGATATATTATAAGCCACTTTAAATTCATAGGATCATAGGATGTAAGGCAATTTGATCAGAGGCTTTGTCCACCATGCCAAAAACCACCTTCAGAAAAGGTCACTAGGTCCCATTATAAATCTAATGTTGACCATCTAGCCATCCAAGCTATGTATGAAAGATGACAGTGAATCACATTTCTTGACCTACAGTGGGACCCTATTCTAGAGCAGAGGGAGGCAATAATTGATAAACTTATCCCTCCAGCTGATTTTATTTATTTCCTATTGTAGGTTGAGATCATATATTCTAGTCTCAGCAGCATTATTTGACTTAACAAGAAATTGTTTTCAAAGATAGCAGGAACCCTTTAGGCACTATAAGTGAGGCAAATATCCCTCCTTTAGGAGCCTAAATAACACTGAATACAGGGATAAGTTTCTAGGCTGTCTCGTCGCTATGATTTTTGAGGACCAAGATAGTTTTTGTTATGAAATTACAGATTTTTTTCAAGTTTTTTAAAAGTGTCAAGTAATATGTATGCCAAAGAGTGAATTATATTCTATAATGTGTCTAACATGGCAAAGTATCAGGGAACAGTGAATTCATAAGTTTTAGAAGGCATGTCTTTGGCAATTAGTTGTGACATATAGAAACATTTCCTAATTACAGTTGATACATTGTGATCAAATAAAAGGAAGCAATCAACCCTGATTCCTAGATCTCTAACTACTGACTAGCTTGATAACTAGGTGCTATAGATGCAGTAGGCTGAAGCAATTTGTTGTTTCTCAAATGGGTGATAATGCATTTCTTAACATTGAGTTTAGACTTTTTTGCTTCCCCAGGTGTTGACTCATTTTAATTAATTGCGAATGGCATAAAAACAGCTATACCCAGCTTGCATTCATTAGCAATTTTGGTTAAACAGAAATATGTGTTATAATTTTTGAGGTAAAAGGAACTAATGCCAAACAGGAATGGGCCTAATTTCACAAACCAACAGGTGCAGCAGATGGCATGCATATCTAGGAATGGCTTAACACAGATCCCCGAGGAGGCATCACAAACTTGACAATGCACATTCTGTCCTTGAGGCAGTTTGGCATCCATCTTTATGCACAGGGATCAATATTTAATGCCATAAGCTTATTTATGAGTCCATCATATGGTATGAAGTTAAATGCTTTGACCAAATCAAGATAGGTAGCATGGACAGTGTGCCAACTGTCCACTGCCTATTTAACCTTTTAGAGTAAGTTTACAAGATTTAACAGGCAGGACTTCAGTATCTATGACATCAGTATGATTTTGAAAATGGAGAGCACTTTTTAACAATATAGCTATGTACATCTGTTCTCTTGTGTTAGGTGGTTGGATTCTGGATGTTGTATTTTGGTTAGTCATTTAGATGGACAAAATGTCATAATTAAATCTTTTTGTATAGATTATTAGTTACTGTTAGTGCACTAGTTCCTATGTGAAATTAATTCTTGTTGTAAGAAGATGGGTGTTGTAAGGCTTGAGGTCTTCTGTTAAGACATTCCCCCGGATTTTCAAAAGCTTGCACGGAGTGCAAGATGAGTGCAGGAGCTCACGCAGGCAATATGTCTGCCATGTGATCCAAGAACAGCCGGCAGGGGCATGCAAGAGAGCCCCAGCACTAATTCTGCACGGACTAAGCCCTGGTATGCAAATCACCTCATTTGCAGGAGAAATCTATGCAAATGAGGTGATATTGCAATTCAGGAAACTTGCAATAGTCTGTGCAAGACTAGTGCAATCTGCAGAAATGTACTCGGTTAGTAACCGAGTACATTTCTGCAAATTTCAAAACGGAGCTATGACAGCTCCAAATAAAGGCTGCATATCATTGAGGAAGCATGCCAATGGCCAAGTATAAGGTCATTGGCAATGCAAACTGTTTAAAAAATAAAAAAAAGTCAACTTTTATTTTTTTTCCACCGATCTCAGCTGTTTAAGCATAGGGTAGCGGTGTGCAAATGGGATCGGGGGGAAAATAAGAAAAACTTAAAATGAGCATTCTAACTAAAAGCAGTATTCTACTATGCAAGTCAATGGCAGGCATAAGACAACCTGGCCAGTAAGTAATGGTTGCTAAGGGAGGAGGCTCAGTGTGGGACATGTAACTATGCATTAGCACCCAATCCTATGCAAATGAGGGGAAGGATAGTGAATCCCAGATTTCCCCAGTGTGTGAGGCAGGTCCCAAGAGTGTAAGAGTATAAATAACTGGGTGCAAGACTAGGATATAGGTGACATCATGGGGGTGTGTGTCAGGCATACTGTAAGTGGATTGGAGTTCTGTGGCTTGGGATTGCTCCTAGCTTAGCACAGCTAAGCTAGAGGTTTGTCCAACTAGCACTCTTTACAAAGTGTAAGCGGGCGTGCGCACCGCGCACTGGGTTTTACAGGAAGAAAAAGGAAGTTAAACCAGGAAATAGCAACTCTGTGCACATTTGAGCACTCTGTTTGCACAGCGTGCACACAGGCTTAAACAGGGAGGCAATGGGAAGGGAAAACAGCAGTAGGAAGGTAATCAAGGAGAACTAGCTTAGCTGACAGGTGAAATGTATCAGAAACAGCCAATTACACAGGCAGCAGACAAGCCCAGCCCAGCACACCACTATAAACTATGCAAACACCTTTCCCCCTTGTTTTTCCCAAAATCTCTGCACCACTGGTGTATACAGATGGGGAAATTTTACAAAACAAAAGCAAGAGAAAAAATGTTAGGGGCTGCTTTTGCTATCATAAACCAGCATTTGAAGAGGCTGAGGGTGGTGAGAATGTGAATGCTGCTGAGCAACCAACAGTGAGGAGACAGAGAAGAGTGTACAGACCCAGGGTAACCTACCAAGGGCTACATGAGCTGGAGATAGTGGAGCGCTATAGGGTAGACAGGGGCCTCCTACAGCAAATTGTTGAGCTGTGCTGGCCACACCTCACACACAGAACTAACAGAGGGGAACCCATCCCAGTGGATACCAAGGTATGTGTAGGCCTAAGAATACTAGCTACAGGTACCTTCCAAAGGCCAACTGGGGATATGATGGGGATTTCAAAGGCATCAGCATCCAGGGTATTCCACCAGTTCCTGGATGCCATGTCAGCACATGTCGGTGAGCACGCATATTTCCCCATCACCCGTGAGGCGATGGCCAGCAGTATGCACCTCTTCCACCAAACAGCAGAATACCCTGAGGTAGTGGGTGCAATAGACTGCACGCACATATGCATTAAAGCACCACCTGGTGAGTGGGGTAGGGTCTACATCAACCGCAAGGGCTTCCCCTTCATCAACTGCCAGGTCGTGTGTGATGCCCAGGGCATAATAATGAATGTGTGTCCTGGCTGCCCTGGAAGCTACCACGATTCCCACATCTGGCATCTGATGCAGCTGTACCAGACATTTGTCAATGGGGACATCCCACATGGTCACCTAGTGAGGGATGCTAGATATGCACTGGAGCCATGGCTGATGACACCCATCAGAAATGCACACACACCTGAACAAGAACGCCAAAATGAGGCACACGCACAAACATGAATCATAATAGAGCATGTGTTTGGGATGCTCAAGTCACGGTTCCAGTGTCTGGACACATCCGGTGGAGCCTTGCAGTACTCGCAACTAAATGTACCCAAATTGTTCTTGTATGTGCCATGCTACACAATATGATCCTATGGAAACAGCTGCAGCAGGAACAGCATGGGGCAGGGCCACACAGCCCCCCACCAATGCCTGCACAGGCACAAAATGACTCGGAGGAGGAACAATCTGAGCCTGCCCGAGTAGGCAGAAGGAGGCATGCCCAGTATGCCCTGGCCTTGGCAAAGAGGCAATGCATAGCACATGCACTGACACAGTAAGGACCCTGGGAATGACACCTCTCTCCGACTCGGACATTCAGTAAAAGGGATGCCAAACATGACACTACCTGTGCTCGACCATGTATAGGGAGTGTACTATGTGCATCCAACATGGGCATCCCTGCAGCACCACCCTCAATACTGAGACACCCACATGGAAAGTGACTCACACATGCCAGTTGGGGGGGGGGTTACATACCCAACAACAGTTACAGCCAGCAAGATAGGTGTAGACAAACACAAACAAATGTTGTACTATGGCCTCTGAATGAGCCCTATGGGTAACCTCTCCCCCAGGCCTACACGGACAGACTACAGCAGGCCAGGCAGTTAGATGTAAGTTGTGAAGGCTAGGAAGTCAGAAACTAATATGTAGGTAGTTAAAGCTAAGATCTGTAGTACATTGGTATGCCTCTAGCCAGCACGATAGGTAAGACTACAGAGTGAAATGGAGTACCTGACACACCAGTACAGTCCTAGCAAATGTGTAAAAGTGTCAGGTGTGCCACCCCATCTTATGTACACTTATAGTAACAGTCAGGTGTGCCCCCCCACTCCTGTGTAGAAATGTAGAAACAGTCAGGTGCCCCCCCCCGTTATGCAGAAATGTAGTAACAGTCAATGCCAAATGACTGACGTATACCCATCAGACACAGCATGCTACCTGTCGATTTACAACATAAAGGTCAGCACCGCGGTATAAACTACCTGGACTTGATCCACACTTGCAATATAGATGGCCATACTGGGCATGCTCACACACTTAGAGGAATGAAGGCAATGCCAGTCAACAACATACTGAAAGGTCATACTGAGCATGCTCACATACAAACACATGAAGGCCATGTCTGAAAACAACAGTGGACCAGACATACCTGGCAGTCGCGGTTATTAGTGTAGACACATGTCAGTATGCACCACTCCTGCCTTGCACAAACACAGTGGATAGGAATACAGACATATATGTAAGGACAACACACTATAATAAGCCAAAGGTAGATGGACATAGATGTGTGGAAGAGGGTGACCATGACAAGGAGCCATCTGGGCTTGTCCCACCCAGCACACAGCAAAAGGGCCCCAAACACATGAGGTGCAGTTGTCACTCACTACAGATACTAGCCACCAGTATCTGTCAGCATGGCAGACTATGTGGTGCATGTGCCAGCTGTGCAACCTGACTGTACAAGGAACTAGTCACCTAGTAGCTGTATACATGTACCTGTGGCATATGACCCTGCGTGTGTCCGCATGTGGCATGTCAACCCCTACATGAATGGATTACGGCCCATGCACACACCACCCTCCCCATATCAGTATTATGATAAGACTGCTGAGGTCATCCAATGTGAAATACACCTTTGGGAGAGCTGTAGCTCAGTATTCCCCATGGCGTGTCCCATAACTGTGCACTGCTGTAGTGATAAACTAGTTAAGTAGTAGTTCTAAGCCCAGACTTGGCAACTGTGTGAGTGTGTGTTTGTGTGTGTGTGTCTCTCTGACTGTGTAGAGAGAAATGCTTTTTAGACTACTCACACTCCGTACAATTCATATATACTTAACTTTAGCAAGGCTGCTGATGTCACTCACCTAGAAATACACAGCTGGGAAAATCATAGCCCAGTAATCTCTGTAGCATGTCCTGTAACTGCTTACTGCTGTAGTGTGATAAAGTAGTTAGGTAGGTGTTCTAACCCCAGACCTGGCAAGTGTGTGTGTGTCGGCCTGAGTTGAGAGCAATTCCTTTTTAGGCTACTCACACTCCGTACAATTCATATACTCAACTTTGGCAAGGCTGCTGATATTATTCACCTAAAAATACAACTCTGGGAAAGCAATAGCCCAGTAATCTCTGTAGCATGGCCTGCAAGTGCATACTGATGTAGTGTGATAAAGTAGTTAGGTGGCAACTGTGTGAATCTGTGTGTCTTTGTGTCTCTGACTAAGTAACGAACAATGCTTTTTAGGTAACTCACACTCCTTAGAATTCATATACTCAACTTTGGCAAGGCTGCTGATGTCACTCACCTAGAAATACACCTCTGGGAAAACCATAGCCCAGTGTTCTCTGTAGCATTCCCTGTAACTGTGTACTGCTGTAGTGTGAGTTAGAACTGTGGTAGGGTTCCATCTCCACCCATGGCAGTTCTGTATGTTTTGTGTGTGTTTCAGTGTCTGTGTATGGAGCAATGCATCATAGGTTACTCACTTCCAGTACATTTCACATGCCCTACTTTGGCAATCCTGCTGGTGTCATTCATTGTGAAATACAACTTTGGGGAGAAAGTCCTTTAGTAATCCCTGTGATGTGACCTATAATTGCTCTATGCTGTGATATAGGCCTTGGTCAGGGGTTCTATACCCGCACATGTCAGTTGTGGATGTTTTGTGTGTATCACATTGTCTGTGTTGGGAGCAATGCATTTTAGGCTAGTCACTAGCAGTACAGTTGAAATGCCCTACTTTGGTAATCCTGCTGATGTCATTCAGTGTGAAATACACCTTTGGGGAAAGATGTTTGCAGAAATCTCTGTGGTGCGTCCTATAACAGCACCATGCTGTAGTATAATATAGACCTTTTGTCAGGGTTCTCTACCCACACATGTCCGTTGTGGATGTTTTGTGTGTGTTTCACTGTCTGTGTAGGAAGCAATGCATTTTAGGCTAGTCACTCGCAGTACAGTTGAAATGCCCTACTTTGGTAATTCTGCCGATGTCATTCAGTGTGAAATACACCTTTGGGGAAGAATGTCTCTAGTAATCCCTGTGGTGCATACTATAACAGCTCCATGCTGTAGTGTAATATAGACCTTGGTCGGGGGTTCCCTACCCACACATGTCAGTTGTGGGTGTTTTTTGTGTGTCCCACTGTCTGTGTAGGGAGCAATGCATTTTAGGCTAGTCACTCACAGTACAGTTGAAATGCCCTACTTTGGTAATCCTACTGATGTCATTCAGTGTGAAATACATCTTTGGGGAAAAAGTACTCCAGTAACGTCTGTGGCGTGTACTATAACTGTGTAGTGCTGTAGTGTAATACCCTAATTAGGTAGGGGTTCTACTCCCAGAGGTGACAGGTGTGCGTGTTTGTAACTTGTATCCTGTGTAGAAGTGAGTGTGTGACACCTGTGAAGGGGGCTTTGCTTATTCCTTTCATGGTGGCCCTACTATATATATCACAATGTCAACCATACAAGGATAACAGATGTAAATTAGCTGAGAGGCTGGTGTGCAAAGCCATAACCATACATGTGACATCAAGACCAGCCAATCACAGTTAGCAACCCCACTATTACCTAGAGCACACACTCAATCCATGTGTCATACGCACACACATGCCTAGGCAACAGCCAATATGTGGGTAGTACACTGCATATTCGCCACTGATAGTAACTATGCAGTGATAGCAGTGGGTTACACTCCATGTCCAGGACATATGGTGGAAATATATGTACATATACTTATCCAGATAGCCATATATGTAATTACACGTGTACTACTTCCAATTACCACTGTCATGGCAACCACCCACTATAAATCCCTACAGCATGTGGGTGTGGTCCCTTTACACTTCCTCTGTGATGGACTTCCTTCCTATGTGTGGGTATCAATGATAGAGACAGAAGGTAGCAATACCTCTTACAGGAGAACCTGCACACTCAGAGCTGCCACATATTTGTAGGAGGATCAGTAACTACAGACAGACTGTGAGTAGATTTGTGTTATGCTTTGCATAGTACTGGTGTTACAGGGTGTGTGTGTGTACATACTAGTGTATTTTGGAATGCAGTCTGTCTGCATAGCTCACTACTGTGGGCCTATCCTCTTTTTGGACAAAGGTATGCCTATCATGTGTTGCCCGTCCACCACACAGGTCCTGTGTCAGATATAGGTTGATATGTTCATAAGGTAGGTACTAGACTATCTGCCCGAGGGCATTTATAAGCCTAGCCAGAGTGTGTCAGCTTTTGCCGCCCCCCTTGATTAATTAATTGAGCCTCTGTCAAGAAGAGCCAATGTAGTGTTCCCAGGGGTGTATTTTCTGTTACCCATCCACTCGTCAGGGTTTCTCTTGAAGAGTGTGAGTGAGGGGCTCTGCCTAATGTAGTTAGGAATTTTGTTCCAAAGCATGGGGAGTCTCTGTGACAGGAATCTATCCCTCCAGCATGTTCTATTTATTGTTGTGATGAGGTTTAGCTCACTAGATCGAGTGGCTTGCAGTGACTTGGATTTCTTTAGGTGGAGCATGTCCATCAATTCTGAGTTGGACATGGCTTTGTAAGTCAGGCAGAGATCACCTCTAAGTAAGCGATATGCCATTGAGTACAGCTGGAGTTTTTCCAGTCAGGCTGCATAGGACATATGTATGAGACCAGTAATCCTCTTGGTGAAGTACTTTTGTGGTCTTTCCAGCTGTTGGAAGTGTCTTGTGAGGTACATCCCAAACGGGGCATTGTAGTCTATGACGGGTCTGATGAATGACGAGTAGAGGGGCACTATAACCTCTTTATTTCTAGATGTGAACCCTTTAGTAATTAGATGGGCTACATAGAAGGATTTCCTAACTACTTTGGCAATATGATTGTCAAAGGAGAGATTACTATCTATCTGGGTCCCCGGATCTCTTATTACCTCTTTTGTATTAAGGGGCTGCCACCTATGTGGTAATTCATGGGTGCTTTGTTTTTTCCCAAATGGGATGACTATGCATTTTTTGGCATTTAGCTTGAGACCATGACTTTGACATCAGGTGTCCGTCTCAGTAAGCCCTTTTGGAGAATGTCTGTGTCAGCTGGTGAGTCAGTTATGGCTCTCAATTTGCAGTCATCGGCGAACTTGGTTAGCCATAGCCTTCCTGTGTTTGCCTGTACTTCTGAGAAGTATATGCCGAACAGTAGGGGTCCCAGGACCGAGCCTTGTGAGACACCACTTGTGATTGGTTTAGAGTCGGACCTGGAGCCCGCTATTCTTACTGTGTAAGTTCTGTCTGTAAGCCAGTTGGCAACCCTTCTCATGACGTAGGGGATTATGTTCAGGCTGGTGAGTTTTTCTATAATTCCCGAGTGGGGAATGGTGTCAAAAGCCTTGGCAAGGTCAAGGTAGGCTGTGTGAACTACCTTTGTGACTGTCTCAAAGAAGTCAACCAGGTTTAGTAGGCATGATCTGCCCTTAACAAAACTGAACTGGGTCGGGTCAAGTGTTTTGAGATTCCCAATGTCTTTGTTAATGAGTTCTATGATGATGTGCTCCATAGCCTTGCAGACCAGGCTAGTCAGGCTTATAGGGTGATAGTTACCAGGGTCAGTTGTGGCCCCTCCTTTGTGGAGAGGAATAACTGTGGCTGTGTGCCATTTTATGGGCACGTAGCCTGTGGAGAGGCTGAGGTTGAACAGTGTGTTTAGGTGGGGGGTTAGTTCATTCTGTAGTTCGTGCAAGACGCAGCCTGGGACACTATCTGGCCCCATTGACGCTGTGCTTTTGGCTTTTGAAAGGGCTGTTTTCACCTGTGCATCTGTGATTTCTGGGACACTATACTTTTCCGGTATTGTTGTGGGCCCCTTTGGGGGTGAGAGGGGGGTGAAGTTTGCACTGAATCTATCTGCCAGGATTTTGGCAATATCAGTGGGTTCAGTATATTTTGTGCTACTTTGCCCTAGCTCAGAACATATCTGCGAGTTGCCACTTAGATTCTTGACATAGCTAAAGAAGGCTTTGTGGTTATCTTTCAAATCCTTGACTATTTTTCTTTTGAAGTTAGCCTTGGAGGATTTTATGAGGGACCTTAGTTTCTTACTGATACTGATCAGGGATGTCTTTCCTTCTTGGGATTTGCTTTTTTTCTGAACTAGTTTTCTCCTTCTATTGTATAGCCTGTTTATGGCAAGGGTCCACCAGACTGGTTTCCTTCTCTTACGGGAGTGAGTCTTGGTTTTGCTAGGGATGGCACAAAACATGCATCCTTGTAGGTGCTCATAGAGTGCATTTGTAAAGGTTTCTGCATGTTGGGCAGTGTTATTCTTTAGCGTGGGGGCTGTGAAACTTACCACCTTTGTCTTAAGTAAGGTGAAGTTTGCTTTCAAAAAGTTTTTTACTGTGGTTTCCTTAGTTGGGGTGGTGGTGGGATGTGGACATCCAGAGTGATTAGTTTATGGTCTGATCTAGCCAGTGATGGGTTGACCTCTGGTGTGGAACACCTGTCGCCCATGTTGGTGATGACCATGTCCAATATGTTTTCACCTCTGGTAGGGGAGTTTACCAGCTGATCCAGGGCATTTGAGTTGATAAATTCCAGGAAGCGCTGGACCTGGGAGTTTGTACTTGAGTAGTTTTCCCAGTTAAAGGTATGGTAATTGAAATTGCCCAATATCAGGGTGTTCGGTAGAACCTTCATGTTTTCCAGTGTCTCCAGAAAGGCGGAGTGGTGGCCTTGGGTCATGGAGAGTGATCTGTAGCAGGCCACAATTTGCATTGCAGATTTGCCTGATATTAGTTGCACATGGATGATGTCGTAGGTATCATGCTGTGCCACTAACCTGGAGGTGTAGGTATCCTTGATGAATATGGATACACCCCCTCCCCTCTGTGTTTCGGTCCATGTTCTGTGGCCGAAATGTGTGGTATGAGTTGTAGCCCGGTAGTACTGGGGTGCTCTGTGGAGCCTTGAACCAGGTTTCAGTTACTGCACAGATGTCGACGTTCTCCATACTGCAGAGTGCTTCGAGCACATGTATTTTGAGATTTAAACTCCTGGCCTTGAGTAGCATAACCCTCATTTTACACTGGCAGTGTGTGTGTGTTGCGTTCTATCAGTACATGGCTACATCCATTTCTATTTCTAACCTCAATTCCCTTACTAAGGGTATGTTGCGGACTATACTGTAACACCAGCACCTTGCTTAGTGCATGGCAACAGTGTTCCACATATGTTCCAGCCTCTGTCCTCCATCTACATACCAAGCTTTGCACATATGACATGCTGGTGGGGGTTGTTCTGTAGTGGGCTGTGAGTATATCACACTGCCATTGCTGCCATTAGTCCAATGCTGTTGTATCCTCCACACATACATTTGGGCTGGGGCCATATATGTGTGGGTGTCACCTACACAACACATGTGTGCCCTTATGCACTGCAGAGGCCAGTTTATGTAACAGTGGTATATGGGCCTGTATTATTGAGTCTAGGTGGGGAGCACCATAAATGATCTAGGCTGTTACAAAATGTGGGGGTATCAGGGGTGAGCTGCCACAAGGTATCTGGATGTACAGTACCATATACTTCACCAACACCTTGACATTACTTACATGAATTGGGGTACTGCAAGCCTACTGCCTCCTGCCATACAGACTGTTCTGTTTGTTATACCTTGTTATGTACCGGTTACAACCCATTTGATCACAAAACATATTTACCTCCTAAGAAGTCTGTAGACAGTGTAGATAGAGGCTGCTGAACTACATACCTGCAGTACAAACTGTTAATTATGTGGTACCCTGTGGCCCAGTCTGTCTTCACTACTGTACATTCTGAAGGGCTTGGCCTGGACAGCAACAGTTGTGAACCTTTCCAGACTACTGTATTAGTGTAACTGTTCCACAGTTGCAGTACTATGTTTATATGGTTGTCAGTATCTGAACAGCTATATGACATGACATATAGAACTGTAATAGTACACAATTAAAAGATTCCCATTTCTACAAATCTGCGTGTTGTGTCTTTCTTATGATCTTTCTATGGGTATATGTTACAGGCAATGATTGACATTAGTATTTGTGGCCCATACAGTGTCCAGTTGTTCAGGTGTTAACTGTAGGCATAGTGGCTGTTACATTTTGTGTGCACCTTCTACATATGTATCTTAACATGCATATATCTGTGTGTGTATGTGTAGTCACATGTAAATATATATATATATATATATATATATATATATATATATATATATATATATATATATATATATATATATATATATATATATATATATATATATATATATATATATATATATATATATATATATGTATATATATATATCTATATATATCTATATATATATATATATATATATATATATATATATATATATATATGTATATCTGTATCTGCATATCTGTGTCTGTGTATCTGTATCCTGGGGATGTTGGCTTCCACATATTACATGTCCTATGGGAAGCAGACTGTACTTGGTAGTGTATTGCAGGGCGCATGTGTTTGGCTGTGGGGGGGTTGCCTATTCATACAAGATGTATAGTGTGAGGGGCCTCTCAACCCTATTAGCGGTGCATGTGGACATATCTGTATTTGTTAATCTACAATTGCTATCTACAGATGTATGGCCATATATACCTATATATATATATATATATATATATATATATATATATATATATATATATATATATATATATATGCTAACAGATACATAACTATGTCCGTATATACTTACATATATATATATCTGCGTACACATAAGTAACGTGCTGTGTACATGTAGACATATAGGTGTCAATACATATATGTGTCGGTATAGGCATATGCATGTATATATGTGCATATATAGTTTTATATATATATATATATATATATATATATATATATATATATATATATATATATAGAGTTAGTAAAACAAAATATATATTTATATATATATACATATATGGATATGTTGTATCTGTTAAGGCTTTACTATAGTTACACAGACAAACATCTAGATGTTGGTATGCATTCTCTGTATTGTTGCATGACAGGACTGGATGATATTTTTCTGAAACATTGAATATCTGTGTATCTGTCATGGCTTAGTGGTACATCACTTTATTTAGGGTATGCAGGGTCCTTGGTTTGAACTTTGCAAGAGCTGTTTATTTTGTTGCTGGGCAGAACATGGCCCATTGGATACAGATTGAGTAAGGCATTTTAAAGCAGTTGTTAGCAGGTTTGCATGGGTTTGCGTGGAGTTAAGCACTGCCCACACAGGTTAAGCAATTGAGATGCTAACTGAGTGTATGAAAACCTAACCGGAGGTTAGCAGTGCTTACCAACATGCAAACCCACGCAAACCCACTTACAACTGCTTTAAAGTGCCTTAATCACTCTGTATCCAATGGGCTGTGTTATGCCCAGCAAAAAAATAAACAACTCCTGCAAGGCTCGAAACCAGGATGCTTCACACCATACACAAAATGATTTACCACTAAGTCATGGTAGATATGCATAATCATGATGTTTTCACATACATATCATCTAGCCCAGGTATACAACACTACAGGGAATGTATTCCGCCATGTAGATGTATTTGTGTGTGTGTATACATATATATATATATATATATATATATATATATATATATATATATATATTCATCTTTAAATGGATATAACATATTTATATATGTAGATATAGCTATATAAATATATATATATATATATATATATATATATATATATATATATATATATATACATAGATACGCATACATCTATAGATATATATGTATACATCCATATGTCCACATATATACAGCACTAAACATGCATATATGTAAGCATATATATGGTTCACCTTTCAAAGGGAGAAATCCATGTCTCCAAAAGTTGGAAGGCCGGAAGCATGTTCTCATCATTGCACAATCTTGCAGTAAATGCATCAAATGTGCAATGAGCGAATGTCACTATGCATTTGCTCTTTGCAGATTTGGCAATTTGGGTGCGGATGGCACTATAGTGGGGATGGAGAATATTTGCCTATCCCCACTTTAGTGTGAACACGGAGTTAGTATATCACAGTAGGGGGGTTTTGGGGGGGCCCAGCCCCCCAGATGGCAGGTGCAGGGGGGCATGCCCCCTGCATTACGATATGTATTCCAACTTGCAGTTCAAGAGTCAGCGAAGCTGCCTTTAGATATGCTGTGTTTTTAACTGTGGTGTAGTAAAAAATGACAGATTGGTCCTTTTCGGTTTGCAGAAAGGGCCGTTCGAAGAAATGATTGTCTCCTTTTCAAAGGTGAACACATATATCTCTATATAGGTATATATGGACATACATCTGTAGATGATAGTTGGACAGTCACCACAACATATATGTCCACATGCACCATTGATGGTTTGAGAGACCCAAACAACATACATCTGGCATGTATAGGTATCCCCCCTCCACAACCAAACACGTCTGGCCTGCAATACACTACCAACCTTAGCAGATCCCATAACCAGGACCCTACACGACAAGAGCAATACACGTTAACAGTACTTCATCTCACTTGTAGGATGTCAGGCTAGCATTAATTACATATCATGCAGTACAGTCAAGTGAAGTGTCATGCTTGGGGGAACCCCCTGGGCAGGCGCAGTAAGTAGTTGGGATCCCTCATACAATCCAATAGGCCTACACATGACAATGGATTCACCAGTGTTGGCAAGGACAACCACAAATCCACCATGTCAGCTGGAAACTATCATGCAGTAGCCTGGTGACCCTGGTCTGTAGGGCCATGGAACATATTAACAATGAACCCATGGCTAATGTCACTGGTAATCTTAACACACAGGACCCCGCCAATGATGAGGGTTAGGAGGTGCACAATGCCTATGTAGATCATAACAGGCTTTTGTACACCATCTCACATGTAGGAATGTGTGTAGTTGTTAAGGGATCTACCTCCCTTCACAGAATATGTTTCCACCAGGACTGCTTGGTAAATTCCAATATTCTGCAGGTGCCATCCCATGGACATACAGTCCTTTACAGGTCATAGATGTGTTAATGCCCTCCTCCACACTGTAGAGGTGTGCAGCACTACTGGGGTTGTTATAACTCAGTGGGTATGGCTGTTGTGGACACATCTGCCATTATTGCAGTTACTGTTGCGTCTATCTCCCTACAAATCTGTCTGTAACACTGTACAGTGTATGTAATCAGGTTGTTAGTTGTTGTTTACACCATTCACAGTAGTTGAGTGCCTCACACCCTCCTAAGGGTAGAGCTATGTCACCAGCATTGGCACACACATGGTACTGAGGTGAGGATCACAGTAGAGTGTGGAGAGGGACATACATCCTGCTGTTAGCATGTTCACTGTCATCCACATTGCAGACTGCATATATAGCAATGTGTGGTTGTGCCTATCCTGTCTTGGTGGGATTACATGTGCAACAGATGTGTTACCTGCATGGGGACATACCTCCATGTGTACAGTCATGTATCTGTACTGCATCCAAACCAAAGGCTCTCTGTGTTGTACCCAGCCATGTCATGTGTACCACCCACTACACTTACTGGTGTCCACTGTAGATGGCCTGCTGAAACCACTACATCCATCAGCCATATGGCACATGGACAAACACAACACAATCAGAATAGATAATGGTGACAACAATACAACATTGTTAATTACAGCTATGATGCATCATGGCTGCATGGCTACACCTTCCAAGATATTAGCATTTCACTTTACTGCTAACAACATGCTACACATCATTCCATTGCTACAATGTTGTACAGTCACCCTGTGTATCAGCATCACTTTAGCCTGTCCCTGCATCGATGTTACGGATGTCAGGGAGTGGCACAGGTATCATCATATGCACAGGGTGTGTTGTTGGTTTGCCAGAGGCCTAGGTTGAGCCATACAATTGACAACATGTGTGTGTGTGTGAGGGGGCTGAGTACTGTTATGGGCCACTGGTGATGTTGTGTGTGCAGGTATGTGGTTACCCTAGGTTTGTTGTTAATGTGTGTGTGTGTCTGCACGCACACAGTTCCACCATGTGGCTGCCCTATACGGGGGGGGGGTTGTGAGACAGCTGCAGACTGTACCTGGCAGGATTTGCAGTTCAACATGTCTGGCCACGGACATGGGACCTGTGCTTGGCAGGAGTGATACAGGCAGTATTTGATACAAAGCCAGATCGAGTACTGTCCCCCATGGTTGACAGATGTCCGCTGGATCCAGGTCCTTCCTGGGACTGGCCAGGGCCAAGTGCATGTGGTCTGCTATGATGGTCTGTGGACAGCTACCCCCCCCCACAGTGCTGGGGCTGGTACTGCCACTGTAGGAGTGGCTGTGACTGGTGTGATATCCACGGCGAACTCCAGCTGCTGGTGTTGCTGGCATACATCCATGTGGCTATCCCAACCATCCTGCCCTGTCCTGATGCATGGACATGACATTGTGGAAGAGATCCAATGTCTCACCCCACCATCTATCTATGACCTCGGTGTAATTACGGATGGCACCTGCTAGGTTATGGATGCTGTCAGTTACAGAGGTGTGATGAGCCCTCTGCACCCTTAGACCCTGCCTGGTGTACCGTTTCATTCATGCTTGTGCCTCCATGACAGCCTGGAACATGTGTTTGGTTGATATAGATGTGGCACGTCTGCCAGGGGCATGATGACCAGCAGTGGTCCGACGAGTTCCCCTGAACATCTGCCTATGTGATACCCCGCCAGACATCTGGCTATGGCTGCTGTGTCCTGACACATGTGTCATAGATACCACACTGTCCTGGCCAATGCCAACCATAGACTGTCCCTCAGCTAAGGCCAACGGTGATGAGGTATGTAGAGGCAGTGTGACTGTGTGCGTGGATGGGGTAGATACATGTGGGATGTCAATTGGTGGCCCAGCAGCAGCCCCTGATGACCCTGCCTGTGCTTCAACACACCTATCCTCATGTCACTGTCTGTATCAGTAACATCAGATTCCCTGCAGGAGGGATCCAACCCCACCTCGCCACCTGTGAGGGGAAAACAGGGAACAGACTATAAGACCTGTACATCACTGCTAAACAGTACACACACACACACACACACACACACACACACACACACACACACACACACACACACAGACACACGTGTGTGTGTGCAGACATGGCCACACACACAGACATACACACATGCAGTCGACATACATGGCAACCCATACACTCCACCAGACAGCACCTACAGACAGCTCCACCACCCCCATAACACACACAATAGCAGGTGATGGTGCAGTACAGTATCACACACAAACCTGTAATTACACACGTCAGCATGCAGGACATGTGGCACTCAATGGCATGCAGTTTAACTGTAGTCAATCCCTGTTACCAACATTATACATGGCTGTGATGCATGGCTTCTGTTAGTAGGTGATGGCCCTCCCCCTGGAACACACTGAACCCATGTCCACAGCATTGCTGTGCATCTGTTCAGCACCCTGGCATGTACTGTGTACCATACATCACAGGTGTACACATGATTGCAGGATGTGTATCTGTATGTCAGTTGTGTTTCCGCTGCTCACAGCCTCTGTGTGTTTCTGGATTACATGTGGACACTTGTGTTTAGTGAATGCTTGATGTGTATTCATAGCTGTCCTCATCAGTGGTGCATGTATGGGTGATAGACTACCATTAGACTGACCACAGACACAATGTACTGTACCTATGGTGAGTGTAGTGAACATAATTGACCATTATTGAACCCTGGCTGATGTTGCCTTTGGTACACAAAGGTTCATAGGTGAGTACTGGTCTATTGGTCCTGGGGCCTACATAAGCCTAGCCACAGGGGTTCCCAGCCATGCACCACCCACTAATGTTATTCCCCTGTGCCCCTGTCAGGCTGTGGCACAGACATACTACCCAGGGTGAATTTCCCATTTCCCATCCAGTTGTCAAGTGTATTTGTAAAGAGGGCCAATGAGTAGCATTGCCTGACATGAATGGGTAGTCCATTCTAGAGTGTGGGAATTCCCCAGGACAGGGCCCTATCCCTCCAGTATGTTCTGTGTAATGTGTTGATGAGGGTTAGGACCCTGGAGCATGTGTTTTCAGAGGGAGTGGGATGTCCTTATGTGTAGCATGTTCAACTTCTCTGTGTATGACATAGCTGTGTATGTTAGGCAGATGTCAGCTGTGCCTGGGCAATGTTCACTGGAGTGTAGCCACAGTCGTCTGAGATGGTCCGTGTATTGCATGTGTTTGAGGCTGGTAATCTCATTAGTAAGGTGTGTGCTCTATTAGTGAACATGTACAGCATGCATTATGGGTAGGTGTGGCCTACACCTTAGCTATGACATGCACAGTGAATTGCCAAGTATAACTTTAAACCATACTCACCAGCATCTGGCCACTGTTTTACTGGTATCCCAGAGGTACTTACATTGAGATGAGATAGAGTTGATGTCAGTGGCCACAGATGTGGCATGGCTGCAATATTACAGTAAAACAACAGCTTATCAGTACTACACAGCAACAGACTCCACATCTTACATATGCATGATCTACCTATACAGATGCATACACAACAGTAGTCTACTGATGTGCCCTGGAACCTTACCTGCATGCTCCATGTCTTGTGTGTGTGTGTGTATAGCACCCACCTCCATGACTGTATATGTCTGTAGCTCTTGTGGGCAGGCAGGTGCTACCAGGCTCATGAGCAGCTCCTCCACTCTGGTGAGGGGGATGGATGTTATGGCCCCCCCCTTTGCAAGGTGGTCACCCCGTATGGCAGTGGCAATGCGACGTACATGGCGGAGCAGGTCTCTACAATGATGACGGACCTGCTTATATATACAGCTGTGCATCCCCACCTCAATCACCCTGCGGACTACATCGTTCCACATGGCAGTTCACTCATACTGGTCCTGGCTTGGCCATGAGAACAGAAGCTGGTAGTTCTGGATGATGCTGGTGAGTATTATGTCATCCTCAGCGGCACTGTAGGTGGGATTCCTCAGGTGCGCCATACTCCCTGAAAGATATAATGATGGAAATATGTCTGAGCAACTCATATGGCATGTTTACCATAATACAATACACATATCAGTCTCCTGTCACCATATCAGCTCCAACTTAATTTTCACACAACGCCAATGGTATGTCTCTGGTATATGTACCATTGGGTCATATACTGTATTGTACAACACTTTCTGCTATGTGTTTATAGACATGCTCCCTGTGGGGACACTAGAGTTGCTGGACTGTTACAGAGTATTTCACCTGCATGCCATTGTCACTGACACTGTGTTTCCACATATGCATGTGGTATGCCTGCTATGTGATTGCTACACATCTGCCATTCTGTGTTATTGGGGATATCTATGCATGCTGCTGGACATGTTCTGGGATTGTGTGGACTATTACAACCCACATATGTTCCATGACAGTTACACACCAGTATGTGTAGGGGTTATTTTCCAGCAGGAACACTACTCCCACCTAAGTGCACATGTTACCAGTCAACATCATATCCACGACCCACCATGGAACCACTTTATCTATTGTTCCAGCACTACCTTAATGTGGAACCACCTCAGGGGATGGTGTCCCCCCCATGGAGCACACACAGATATATGTCTGTCACCCAGCTAGGTCCAGGGCCTTGTGCATAGGGAGCTTCACAGACATATGGGGTATGTGCTACTTCACCTGGAGGCATGCAGTACACATACACAAGGTTCGACATGCATGTTCCTCCTGCACAGCCCACAGCCCAGGCACCTTTATGACCATGTAAATTCTGTTGTGACTGTCCATGGGTAGGCACCATGTTCCCTTTGTTCCCATATGGGGGCTCAATTGCCTCTGCATTCCAAATGTAACTACCCATCCACAGTGTTTAACCCCCACATGAGTCATATACCAGCTCTGTATGCTGACGTGTTTGTCACCCAACCAGACCTACATACCAATATATGCCTAATACCCTTCACCAACATATATATCTCACCTTCTCAAACAATTGCGATGTGTTCCCAACATAGGTTACACACCACACTCCATTTTTCAGCCATGTACTGGTGTGTAGGTATGTTGTGTATACATGTGTGATGTTGTCTCACACATGTCATGGCAGGGGACATGTATTGACATATATATATATATATATATATATCTATATATATATATATATATATATATATATATGTATATATATATATATATATATATATATATATATATATATATACATATATGTATATACATCTGTATGTATATGTGTATGTACCTATATATATCTCATATGGCTATATCTATATATATATATGTATCTACATATATATATATATATATATATATATATATATATATATATATATAACTGCATATTAAAACTTCAAAAGATACCGCACCTCTGTCTCTTGTGAGTCAGGCAGAAATTAGAACTGATCAATTAAGGGCTCATACACAAGATGAAAGAGGTCACTTAAGGTTAATCATTTGTGAACTGAGGGTGTGGAGATAGGAACTAAACCTTCTATTTAAGGGGTAAAATAAAACATTTCAGAGCTTTACTAGGAAAGGCTCACACAGACTCTGCTACACTTTGCTGTGAAGGAAAGGTTAGTTTGCTTTTTATTTGTTGTATTTTGTATTACTTTATTGCCTTTTTATATATTGAATACTGTGATTTGTTTTCTTTACCTTGTGTTTTACTTGTAGTCTGATTTTAACGGCATATTAAACCTTCAAAAGAGACCACAGCTCTGTCTCTTGTGAGTCAGGCAGAAATTTTCCCACCCACCCACCCTGTTACTATTTTGTTCTTAAATACCACTGTCTTTCTAGTTGCCTGCCTCTTATGTTAATTTGACCATATATCTCATTTCTTCTCTGCCTTCACTGGCTTGTGTGAGTAAGCACAAAATTATCATTTTATGAAATCTCTCCCCATCAACTATTTAAATTTATTGGCCATCCTACTGTATTCCATAGTAACAGAATACAAAAGTGACCACCCCTTTCAATCTATCTTGCTGTTTTAAAAATAGTGACTCCCCACTAAAACTTAACTTTTTAGACAGGTAAAACTTAAGTTACCTACTTTCACATCTAACTTCTCTACTGCACACTGCAGTGTTTAGGATAAACATTTTTTTTTCATCTTACCTTTAAGCATCCCTGTGACTAGCACTTGCTCTAATACCTGCTGGAAAGAACTAGGAAGCTTTAAACTGATACAAACACTGTTAATAAGGAGAAATTAATTATAGGCACTAAACAGCCTATAATTGCAAAGTAGCTTGCTAAGGTAAGGAAAAACAGCTCCTGTACTTTACAAAAAAATCATGAAACCAGGCATGTCCAAGGGTCAGCTTCTGGTGATTTCTCCTGTCCACCTGGTGAATCTGAGCATACTGGGGCAATGCTGCAATTGTCTCATATACACAGACATCCCTCTCCTCCTGCCACCCAACACTACAACCTGTGAGAGATGCACTTACATAGCCAAAATGGAAGCAAAGCTCTCTCCACCCAAGATTGTGCTAGACAGTGAAGAGGAGAAGGTTAACACCCGCAGTATGACTCAAGCAGCACATAGCTCTTCTAAACCCACACCACCAACACCCACACATAGTAGCACTAAATCCATATATGCAGAGGCCCTTAACTGTAACCTGCCCAAGCAACAAGGACCTCTGAAGCTGAAACGCAAACAAACACCAATCACAACCAAAGTGTCACATAGCTCACAACACCAGTGTGCCACCCAGCAACAGCCCCTAAGGCAAGACAATGTACCTAACACTTTAGTCATAGGTGACTCTATAGTCAGGCACACTGATGTCCCACTCAAAAGGCTCAACAAGGAGAAAATTACAGTCAGCTGCCTGTCAGGTGCCAGGATCCACCACATAAAACATGCACTCAAGTCACTCCACAACAAGTACAGATATGACTCTGTCATTGTCCATGTTGGAGTGAATGACTTGAGGTGTACCTCCCTGGACTACATGAAAAGAGACATGAAAGAGCTCTCGGATCATGTGGCCCAGGTAGGTATGACCCTAGCCCTGAGTAGCATCCTGCTTTCACCCAGAATTATACCACAATATAAGGACAAAAGGATTGACTTCAACAATTGGCTAAGCTTCTGGTGTCATTCAAAGGGGATCCAGTATCTGTCTGCCTGGGACGACATGATCGACATATGACAATGCTTTGCCAGAGATGGTCTGCACCTGTTGCCCCTAAGTTTCAGATTACTGGCTAAGGCTCTCGCCACCCCTATAGTGCCTTTTTTTAGGCAAAGTTCAAAGGACAAAACCACCACCATAACAGGTACAAGCATGCAAAATCTGAAGGTAATGCTACTCAATGCTAGAAGTCTAAACCTCAAAATGGACTCTCTCGAGGCACTCCTAAAAATGGAGAACATCGATATCTGTGCAGAAACTGAGACCTGGTTCAAGGCTCCAGAGAGCACCCCTGCAATACCAGGCTACAACTCTTGCCACACTTTTCGGCCACCAAACTAGGATCGAAACACTAAAGGTGGAGGAATGTCCATATTCACCAAGGATATTCACACCACCAGGCTAGTTGTCCAACACAGTGTGTCTGAAATTCTCCAGGTGCAACTAACACTAGGTAAGACTGCAATCCAAATTGTAGCTTGCTACAGATCCCCCACCATGCTCCAAGATTCTCACTACACCTTTCTAAACATACTGGAAAATATTAAGATACAACCAAACACCCGAATACTGGGTGACTTCAACTACCCTGCCATTAACTGGGAAAACTACTTGTGTATCAACACCTTTGCCCAACGGTTCTTGGAATGTATAGATTCAAATGTCCTGGATCAACTAATCCATTGTCCCACCAGGGGCTCCAATGTCCTAGACCTGGTCATTACCAACATGGGAAATCGATGCTCCACACCTATGGTCACCCCCTCGTTGGTCAGGTCAGACCATAAGCTTATCACCCTTAACATCCACATCCCACTCCCACCCCAGTAAGGAAACCTCCATAAAAAACTTCTCCAAAGCCAACTTGATGCTACTCAAGTCACAAGTGACAAACTTCATGACACCCATACAGACGGGAACTGAAAGTTCAACTGCTGAGTCCTACACTAAGGCACTGTACGAGCACATCCACTTATGCATGAATAGTGCCATCCCAAATAGAATCAAGATGCTCTCCTGCAAAAATATGAAACCAATCTGGTGGTCCCCTGCCATAAACAAACTTTACAACAAAAGGAAGAAACTGTTGCAGAAAAGAGAAAAATCCCAGGATGCAAAAAACTCCCTTACCAGCTTCAGTAAGAAGCTGAGATCCCTCATAAAATCCTCCAAAGCTAGTTACGAAAATAAAATTGTCAAAGATTCCAAAGACAACCATAAGGCATTCTATAACTATGTCAAGAATCTAAATGGCAATGCTCAGACCTGCTCTGAGCTACGACAGAATGGCATTAAATATACTGATCCCAAGGATATTGCCAATATCCTGGCAGATCGATTCAGTGGCAACATCACCCCCCTCTCACCCCCCTAATTGGACCATCTCAGTACTGGAAAATTGCCAAATTCTGGTAATAACGGCCAAACAGGTAAAAAACTTACTCTCCAAAGCTAGGAATACAGCATCCATGGGACCAAATGACATCCCAGGCTGTGTACTACATGAACTATGAAATATACTGGCACCTCACCTAAGTGTCATCTTTAATCACCTCAGGCTTTATGCTAACTGAGTGGCCCACAGCTACAGTTATCACACTACACAAGGGGGGATCCACCCTGAATCCTGGGAATTAATGCCCCATCAGTCTGACGAGCCTGATCTGCAAGGCCATGGGACATATTATCATGGAACTTATAAACAAAGACACTGGCAACCTTCAAACAATGGACCCCACCCAGTCTGGGTTCATGAAGGGCCAATCTTGTCTCCTGAACCTGCTTGACTTCTTTGAATCAGTCTCGAGAGCCGTGAATGAGGGGAAGGCGGTCCACACAGCCTATCTGGACCTCACCAAGGCCTTTGACACCATCCCCCACTCTGGAATCTTAGATAAACTTACTAAGCTGGGCATTAATCTCTACGTCACTCGATGGGTTGCCAACTGGCTTACTGACAGAACCCATACTGTAAAAGTAGCTGACTCCAAATTCAGCTCCAGACAAGTGACAAGTGGAGTACCTCAGGGATTAGTCCTGGGACCACTCTTGTTTGGCATCTACTTCTCTGAAGTACAGGCCAATACTAAGGGACTCTGACTAACAAAGTTCACAGATGACTGCAAACTGGGAACCATTACTGAATCTCCAAATGATGTGGATACTTTACAAAAGGGCCTTACAGAAACAGATGCTTGGTGCCAGAGTCATCGGCTCAAGCTCAATGCCAAGAAATGTATAGTTATCCCCTTTGGGAAAAAACATGTACCCATGAATTACCACATAGGTGGCAGTAAACTAAACACCAAAAGTGTGATAAGAGACTTAGGGGTCACAGGTGGAAAGTGGTCCCACCTTCAATAACCACATCACCACAACAGTCAGGAAATCCTTCTATGTGGCACACCTCATCACTAAGGGCTTTTCATCCACAAAAAAGGAAGCCATTGTCCCATTGTACTCATCCCTCATAAGACCCATTATAGAATACAATGCCCCATTTGGTATGTACCTCTCAAGACACCTGCAACAACTGGAAAGGCAGCAGAAATACCTCACTAAAAGAATCACAGGCGTAAAGCAGATGCCCTATGCTGACCTCCTCAAAAAACTTCAGCTCTACTCTGTCACATATTGTCTACTTAAAAGCGATCTCTGCTTAACATACAAGGCCATGTCAAACCCAGAGCTGTTGGACATGCTACACTTAAAGAAATCCCAATCCCTCAGAGCCACATGCTCCCGGGATCTAAACCTTGTCATCACAATAAACACAACATGCTGGCGGGATAGTTTCCTGAACCAGAAACTCCCCAGACTCTGCAACAGACTGCCCATGCATGTCAAGCAAAGCGCCTCTTTGGCCCTCTTCAAAAGGAACCTTGATGATTGGATGGGAAAAAAGAAATTCACCCTGAGGATCACGTCAGTCGTCCTGCTAGACAGGGGTCCAGGGAAGTAAAAAGTGTGGGAAGAAATAGCCAGGGAATTGTTATGGCTTGGCTTGTATAGCCCCTAGGGCCGATAGCCTAGTACCAACCTATGAACCTATAGATATACATATATATATATATATATATATATATATATATATATATATATATATATATATATATATAGATATATATATATAGATATATATATATATATAGATATATATATACATACATATGAACATATGTATGTATCTATATACAATTGATGTTATATGATTATTTGTGAGCCATACATAAATACATATATCTACATATAGCTGTCTATTTGTCTGCATTTACAGATATATATCTGTCCCTATGTCCATGCATGTTCGGCTCATATTTTGGCCTGTTTCTCATTCACTTGACAGTTGTCATGGATGATCGCATCATTGAAGTCAGTAACTAGTGCCAACACTTTTGTGTTTCTGACTTCATCTCCTTCTACATATGTGTTCTAATACATATAACTGTGTAACTAGCAACATTTTAAGTGTATTAGAGCAATAGTTGGCATATATCCCTATTTGTACCCACAGTGTGGCATACTTTGTCCAGACTTCTTGCATTAACAGGTTGTGTGGTATGATATTAATACATTTCCTGTACTGTTGACTGATTGTGCTGGATGATATGTTTATAAAAACATCAGTTTGTGTATATCTGCCATGGTTTACTGGTAAATCACTTTGTGTATGGAGTGCAGGGTTCAAGACTTGGAGAGGCAGTTTATTTTGTTGCTGGGCAGAACAACAGACATTGGCTACAGAGTGATTAAGGCACTTTTAAGTAGGTGTAAGCGGGTTTGTGCGAGTTTGCGAGATGGTAAGCACTGCCAACCTCTGCTTATGTTTTCTTACAGTCAGTTAGCTTCAAATTTCTCAACCTGTGTAGGCATAGCTTACCCCTGCTCAAACCCCATGCAAACCCGCTTACAGCTGCTTAAAAGTGCTTACTGCCCCTTACCCCCTGCACAAATTTCTTTAAAAGAAAAGAAAAAGAGGTTAATAGGAAAGTGGTGAAAAATGGGGCACAAAGAGGGAAAGACAGTAGGGATAATAGCCAGGCATGTGCAGGAAGGGTATAGGAAAGGACCATAGCTGCCCATTTCTGCTACAGCAACAGCTGTGCATATACACTAAATATGCAGGTACATTTGGACCCCCAACCCCTGGGAGAGGGGTGGGGACAACATATATTCATTGTAATGCCAATTAGACCAGATTATATGTGTCCAGTGGACACATATGCAAAATGGACAGCTATGTATGAGGTGAGATTTTTTTGTGGGAACAGATTTCCCTTTTTTTCAGGTGAGAGTGCGATATTGGGGAGGGGTAGTAGGTATATTTGGAGAGGTAGGTTGCGTACGTTAACAATTAAGACACACAAGATGCATACAGGACCGGTATATGACACATGTGGGGGCTAAACACCTTGGACAGGGAGGGTTGTTTGGAAGTTGCAAGCCCATGAGCCCCCAACTGGAAACAGTGGGACTGAGGTCCCCACCCATGGGCAGTCACCACTGCACCTTCACGGCCCCGAAGGTGGCTGTGCTGAGGGCTTTGTAGGAGGGGGCAAGCTCATCCTCTAATAGAGCCACTCAGCCCTCAAGCTGCCGTAGACACTCTCGATACTTCAGATCGAGCTCCCTACGCACCACGGCCCAGACCTGTTGATGGGTGACAGGTTCCCCTCCACGCCCCCTCTGAGGGGGGGCGAGCCCCATCCATCCCCTGCAGCAGCTCCTCCCGAAGGTGGCACAGGGCCCATGAAGGGGGGGGGTCTCAGGCTGGGCCCCAGATGTGCTGATGCCCGGTGCCATGGCCAGCTGAGGTGGGACAGGTAGGTCCACTGGGATGGCCTTCCCATATGAGCTGTGTTGTCACAGGTTTATGACAGATATGGGTTAGTAACGGTCAGCAGCATTCAGGATTCATTATACCAGCATGCGTAGGTATTCCCATTAACCCAAAACACCAGATTTAAAACAGTTGCAGATCAAGCAGAACACATGCATATATGGAACAACAGTGGGCATTACAGGAGCATGCAGGTTTCATTGATAGCAACAGGCCACCAATATAGGTATATTTTAACATGGCACATGCATAGAAACAAATGTGAATATTTGTAAACCATTAGGACATATGTCCCAACAAAAGTTTGGAGTGTACACATGCCAGTTGAGGAGTGTCATTGGGTTATTATGCACATATGGTAGGGGTGAGAGAGAGAGAGTTCAATTAACAACTAATATATCCTTGTAGTTTTCACAACATTCTTAGTCATTGTAGTGATCTTTCCCTTACATGTATTATTACACTACACAATGGCCTTATATTGTACACTGGTATGTTTATAGATTATTATATACGTGACCTGTGTCTTACATACAGGCGTGACAGGCTGCAGGTGTTAATGCAACATATGTTGAAAATTGCTGTCATACAGTTTGGGTGAGGTGCTAGAATGCCAGGTTTGTTTTCATATACATTCTCTGACTATGTACACATTTGACTATCATTTATATGTCATTGACAGCTGCCTACATTTCTTGGATCATCGCACTGAATTTTCAGGGGAACAGGGTACCAAGCTGGTGATATGGGCCATTTATCTGGGCATGCCGGACAGATTGGAACAGTTGTGGGGTATGAATATGCATACAACTTACAATTTGAACATTCTAGCAAATTATGTACAGTTGTTGGGTGTAATCATGCATACAGCTTTCTATCTGAACATTGTAACAAAATCTGTACAGTTGTCGGGCATGGTTAGGCATACAACTTAGCAGCACTCCCAGGATTCAAACCCCTGCTGTGTGTGTGACAAAAATGAGAGCTAACATCACAGTACACTGTGCTATCAGGGTATTGATGTAATGTTTTTGACTGTTTTCTATCTAAGTCTCCCTAACTTGTACGATGTGACGAGCCTCTTGACACTTCCAACATTGTTATGCAGGATTTCATACCCATTTTATCTCCATACCACGGTGTGGGTGACACTGCTTAAGATATAACAGTATTATTTATAGTATGGAACAGATCGCCAACATATGAGAGAAGAGTAAACAGAAGCACTCCAGGGGTTATACCTTTATTCATAGACTATTACACGTTTATTTCTACTGGTACAACACTTTCTAAGGCTCTTATATTTATTTGTTATGACAGTACATGCAGACTGATTACTAACCTGCCTCGCGACGCAGTCTTTGCAGCCTAGCATCATGGGCTTGCTGGTTCACAGCTCACTCATCTGCAGCTGTCAGAGAAATGCAGTGAGATTTAGCCATACCTATCCATAGTATACACAAGTTAGGCAATTATTTACTACTTAGTAGAATGAGTACTTACTCAGTACTGGGGCATTGGGCATCTGCCGAGATTCCTGGATCCACTGTTCCAGTACATCCCCCCTCCACCACTTCAGGTCAGCATGGTGGTGCCTGACCTGCTCACCAGTCCAGGGGATACCTGTGGCACTGGTGAGGTCACAGGCAAGACTGTCCCAGGCCTCCATTTTATACTGCGAGCCCTGGTACTGGCCCTGCAGTAGTCTCTGATCATGGTGTTTTACCAGGAGCCATACCATGATTTTTGACTCCTGGATGCCCCAGCGCTGCACTCTAAATCGAGTGCCTTCACCCACACCAGCCATTCTGCCTGCAGTAGGAAGCTACAACCAGTTATGAGATGTATTCCCGCCTGTGGGGTTTAAATACAGCCAATTTCCCACACTTTCCCGTGATTGGCCAGTTTGGAAAAGGTTAAGCTATGGGCACATCTGCTTACATAAGGTTGGCACTGCTTAAAGGGGTATACCACTAGGCAGATTGAATTGGCTCCCCTACACATTGCTTACACTTACTAACTTGAGCTGTGCTGTGGTTAGCATTGCTTAATAGTTAATTATCACTATATTTGCCATTTGGCAATGATTTATTCTTCATTACAGGTTATATATGTGTCTAGTATCTGTGATTCATGTGTACAGACACTGTATTGGGACCTGGGGACTTCTACACTTTATTACAATCACACCTCAAATCTATGCTTACTGCAGTACTCCAGTTCACATATTTATGTCATGTAGAAGGTTATAGCACTTCACACTGTACATAGATTCAGTTCACATGTTTGGTTTGATTTTCCTGTGGTGAGGATTAGTTTGCTGATACCTCATTCAAGTATGTTGCTATGATAGCTTAGTGGTAAATACTGTGACTATAGTGTACAGGTTTCTGAGTTTGAACCTTGCAGAGGCAGTTTATTTTGTTGCTGGGCAGAACATGGGCTGTTGGATCCAGAGTGATTAAGGCACTTTAAAGCATTTGTCAGCAGGTTTGCTCAGGTGTGCACGAAGGTAAGCACTGCTAACCTCTGGTTACAGTTTCTTACACTCAATTAGCTTCTACTTTGCTTAATCTGTGTAGTCAGTGCTTACCCCCATGCAAACTCACTTAAACACACTTACTACGGCTTATTTGTGCTTAAACTTGCTTGCTAGTGCCTTATTCATTATGACACTGACACTTCACATGTGCATTTAATGCAGTACTCCAGTTCACATTTAAATGTTATTATGTAGGTTATACGGCAAAAAGATGTAAAAATATGTTCATATACATATTTCACATGGAAAATGATATGTGCGGCTGTGGGACTCGAACTGGGAATGCCTGTTCATTAGGCGGGTGCTCTAATCACTACACTGTTGCTGTGCTGCTTTATATGCATATATATTCCTTGTTATCCTCTCCAGCCTTTTCAGCTGCTTTAACAGTAGTTAAGCAATGGACACACCCGCACACCTATGGTTTGCTGTACTCGGGGTTTTAAAAAAATAAATAAAAGTGTCTCTTCATTTTATTTCAATGTACTCTTGCTGTTGAACACATGGGGACTGTTGGTGGGGATATGCGGACACCTATGAGCAGTCTCGCTCATTTATTTACACATTCTTCTGTTCTACTTTGCAGGGGCATGTTTATTCTGAGAGCTCTGCTATCAGACACGCCCACTGCACTCATCCACACTCCGTGTAGCATTAGGAGTTCAGGCAGCGCACCTTCATTAATATGCATGGCGCGCTGCTGTCCTCCTCTTAAATTGGTGCTTCCATGCAGGACTAGATTAGTCCTGCATGGAAGATTAGTAAATCTGGGGGAATGTTATTTGCATGCATTTAGTAAGGTTTATATTTGCTAGGTGCTATAGGACACTATTAATATATATAGTGAAAATAGAAGTGTACCTAAAACATGAACATGGGACATTCCATTAGTGAGCAAACTCATTTCTGAGTATACATTTTGTCCTACTGCTGTAAATGTCCCGTTAGAATGATAACCCATTGACCATGAAGTAACTTCAACAGAAATATACAATCAATTACTTTAAGTGGTAGCAGATCATGGCTGACTGTTTCAAATGCTCTTTTTAGGCCTGATAATATGGTACCAGTTAATAGCACTTTCTGTAAATTTTCATGTATTTATGATGCTAAGATGAAGATAGCAGTCTGTGTGCTATATTTGGCTCAGAGCAGTTTTGCTTAGTATAGATAGGGGATTGTATTTCTTCATATACTCTAATATTTGATCTTAAGCTAGTTTTTCTAGAATCTTAGCTATTGGGCAGATGTCAGCTATTCACCTATACTCTGCCGCATTAGAGGGTGGAGAAACTTTGCGCAGAAGAATGTTTACCGAATAGTGAATATTTAAAGTCTGGAGGTATGATTTAGAATTCATTTTAAATTATAGTTGTATATTAAGAGATTTGAACATTTTCCATCTGTGTTCATAGGTTCGTAGGTAGGTACTAGACTATCAGCCCAAGGGCCTAAGTAAGCCTAGCCAATAAAGTTCCCTGGCTTACACCAACCCAAGAAAGTTAATTTCCTGTGCCCCTGTTGAGCAGAGCCACAGAAGTGATCTCTGAGGTGTATATCCTATTTCCCATCCACTCATCAAGATTTTTCTTGAAGAGTGTTAATGAGGAACTTTGCTTGACATAGATGGGTAGCTTGTTCCAGAGTATGGGAAGTCTCTGGGACAGGAATCTATCCCTCCAGCATATCCTGTTTATTGTGCTGACAAGCCTTAGGTCCCTAGAGCATGTAGCTCGGAGGGATTGTGATTTCTTTAGATGTAGCATGTCCAACAGCTCTGGGTTTGACATAGCTTTATATGTTAGGCAGAGATCACCTCGGAGTAGGTGATATGCTACAGAGTAAAGCTGGACTTTTTTTGAGACGGTCAGTGTAGGGCATCTGTTTGAGGCCAGTAATCCTCTTTGTGAGGTACTTATGTGGCCTTTCCAGCTGCTGCAGACTTCTTGTGAGGTACATTCCAAAAGGGGCATTGTACTCTATAATGGGTCTAATGAGTGTCGAGTACAGGGGAACAATGACCTCTTTTTTCCTGGATGAGAACCCTTTTGTGATGAGGTGTGCCATGTAGAAGGATTTCCTGACTACTGTGGCAATGTGATTATCAAAGGAGAGACTACTGTCCATCTGGGTCCCAAGGTCTCTTATCACACATTCAGCATTAAGAAGACTGCTGCCTATGTGGTAGTTCATGGGTACAGAGTTTTTACCAAAGGGGATAACAATGCACTTTTTGGCATTGAGCTTGAGGCCATGGCTTTGACACCAGGAATCTGTCTCACTGAGGCCCTTCTGTAAGATGACCACATCATTTGGGGACTTGACTATAGCTCCTAGTTTGCAGTCATCTGCAAACTTCATTATCCAGAGGCCTTATGTGTTAGCCTGTACTTCAGAGAAGTAGATACCACACAGGAGAAGTCCCAGGACTGAACCTTGTGGTACTCCACTTGTCACTGGTTTGAAGTCAGATTTGGAGTCTGCAACTTTTACAGTGTGAGTTCTCTCAGTGAGCCAGTTGGCAACCCATCTTGTGACATAGGGATTTATGCCTAGTTTAGTGAGTTTAACTATAATTTCAGAATGGGGGATGGTGTTGAAAGCCTTGACGAGGACAAGATAGGCTGTGTGAATCACCTTACCCTAGTCTATGGCTTTGGTGACTGCCTCAAAGAAGTCGACTAGGTTTAGGAGGCACGATCTGCCTTTCACAAACTCAAACTGGGTGGGGTCTAGAGTTTGGAGGTTATCAATGTCTTTGTTTATGAATTCTATGATGATACGTTCCATGGTCTTGCAGACCAGGCTCGTCAGGCTAATAGGGTGATAGTTCCCAGGATCAGTGGTGACTCCCCCTTTGTGGAGTGGGATAACTGTCACTTGTGCCAGTCAGTGGGCACAAAGCCTGATGTGAGGCTTTGATTGAACATGGTGCTTAGGTGGGGAGCCAGTTCATTCTGAAGTTCATGTAAAATGCAATCTGGGATGTTGTCCGGTCCCATGGATGCTATGTTTTTGGCTTTAGAGAGTACTACTTTTACCTGTGTAGTTGTGATTACAAGGACTCTGCATTCTTCCTGTATAGATATGGGCACTTTAGGGGGCGAGAGCGGGGTAAAGTTAGCACCGAACCTATCTGCTAGGAAGTTGGCAGTATCAGTTGATTCTGTAATTTTTGTGCCATTGTGCTGTAACTCAGAGTAGATCTGGGTGTTGCCATTGAAATTCTTGACATAGCTATAGAATGCTTTGTGGTTGCCCTTATAATCAGTGGTGATCTTGTTTTCGTAGCTAGCTTTGGTGGATCTTATAATGGATCTCAGCTTCTTACTGAGGCTGACCAGTGAGTTCCTCCACTCATGGGATTTTACTCTCTTTTGCAACAGTTTCTTCCTTCTGTTGTAGAGTTTGTTTGTGGCAGGGGACCACCATATTGGCTTCCTTTTTTTTGGAGGATAGCATCTTGGTTCTGTTTGGGATAGCACGATCCATGCACTCGTGTAAGTGCTTATAGAGTGCATTTGTGTAGGATTCAACAGTCGTAACTGTATTGTCCATCTGCATGGGTGTCATGAAGTTCACCACTTCTGTCTTAAGAAGCATGAAGTTGGCTTTGGAGAAATTATTTACTGTGGTTTTCTTAATGGGGGGGGTGGGGCTGGATGTGGATATCTAGGGTGATTAGCTTATGGTCGGATCGGACCAACGAGGAGATGACTTCAGGTGTGGAACACCGGTCACTCATGTTGGTAATGACTAGGTCTAGGATATTGTTGCCCCTGGTGGGGGTGTGGATAAGTTGATCCAGGGCATTGGAATTTATGAATTCCAGAAAGCGCTGAGCAAAGGAGTTGGTACGAGTAGTTTTCCCAGTTAATGGTGGTATAGTTGAATTTGCCCAATATTAGGGTGTTTGTTTGAACCCTAATATTCTCCAGTATATCAAGAAAAGAGTAGTGAGAATCCTGGGGCATGATGGGGGATCTGTAGCAATCTACAATTTGGATTGCAGTTTTGCCGAGAGTTAGTTGCACTTGGATAACCTCGGATGCATTATGCTAAGCAACTAGCCTGGAGGTGTGGATATCCTTAATGAATATGGACACACCTCCGCCTTTGGTGTTCCGGTCCAGGTTAGATGGCTGAAAAATGTGGTGTGAGTTATAGCCTGGTAATGCAGGGGTGCTCTCTGGAGCCTTGAACCAAGTTTCAGTCACTGCACAGATATTAATGTTCTCCATTTTAAGGAGTGCCTCGAATGAGTACATTTTGAGATTTAGACTTCTAGCATTGAGTAGCATTACCCTCAGTTTTTGCTTGTCTGTTCCTGTTATGGTGGTGAATTAGTCATTTGAACCTTGCCTAAAGAAGGCACTATAGAGGCGGCGAGGGCCTTTGCCAGTATCCGGAATCCCATGGGTGAGAGGTGCAGGCCATCTCTGGCAAAGCATCGTGGTCTGTCGACCATGTCATCCCAGGCAGACAGATACTGAATCCCCTTAGAATGACAACAGAAGCTTAGCCAATTGTTGAAGTCAATCATTTTGTCCTTGTACTGTGGTATCATTCTGGGCAATGGCAGGCTGCTACTCAGGGCTAGGGTCATACCTGCCTGGGCTACAAGATCAGAGATTTATTCCATGTCTCTTTTCATGTAGTCCAGGGAGGTACATCTCAGGTCGTTCACACCAACATGGACAATCACAGAGTCATATTTGTACTTGTTGTGGAGTGACCTGAGTGTGTGGATTATGTGGTGGATCCTGGCAATTGACAGGCAGCTGACAGTAACCTTCTCCTTGTTTAGCCTGGTGATTGGGACATCAGTGTGCCTGACTATAGAGTCAACTATGACTAGTGTGTCGGGTACGTTGTTTTGCGTTATGGGCTCTGGTTGAGTGGCACACTGAGTCTGTGGGCTATGTGTCATTTGGGTTGTGTTGATGGGGGGAGGTTGCTTGTGTTTCTGCTTTGGAGGTCTCTGTTGCTTGAGCAGATTATTATTGAGAGCCTCCACAAATGTTTTTGTGTTTCTATGTGTGGCTTTTTGTGGTGTAGGTTTAGTGGGACTATGTGAGAAGTGTGGTGTGGTGCAAGTGTTTACCTTCTCCTCCTGACTGTCAGGTTCAGTCTTGGTTTGAGAGAGCTTTACCTCTGGTTTGGCTAGATAAGTGCATCTCTCACAGGTTGTAGTGTTGGGTGGTAGGAGGAGATGGTTGTCTGTGTACATGAGGCAACTGCTACATTCCTCTAAGATGCCCAAATTCATCAGATAGACAGGAGAGAACACTGGGAGCTGACCCTTGGACATGCCTGAATAAAAAACTATTTTCCTCTGGACAAGTGAGGAAAGTGACTACAAGAGCTGTTTTTCTCTAAGCAAGTGAGGAAAGTAAGTACAAAAACTGTTTTCTTCTAGGTAATGAGGAAGGTTAAATGCTGTAGTAATTTGTAGTTTATTTTGTGCTTACAACAAGTTCTGAACAAGTGCTGAGCCCGGATAAGCAAATTCAAGTGCTAAAACTAAGAATCTGTATCTGGATCTTGTTGATAGGCTACCTAGTGCTTACCACTTCCACTGATAAGTTAGAAGGCTTCCCTCCAACACAGAAAGGCTTGGGGGCACAGAAGCTTACAAACAGTCCTGGATACAGCAAATCTGTATCTGGACTAAACTTCAGAGGTTTTGCATATAGGTATTAAAACTAAAGGTTGTTTATGTATGTTTATATTTATATTTGTCTCAGGGTCAGTCCGGGTGATAATTTTTATGGGCTCCCTATTACGCTGTCGCAGACGCAGGTTGTCGAATACATCTTTTCAAACTGAAAAGCGTGAAAAGGCAAAATAGCGAAACGGATTTTCATCAAATTCTTTCCCTGGGAAAAAATTTGTTTGGCCGCTTTCACTACTTTGCCTTTTTGGCACTGTAGTGTGATCTCGGAGTTGGTATATTTAAGTAGGGGGTGTGAGGGGCACAGCCCTCCACATTGAGGTGTGTGGGGGGTGAAGGCCCCCACATTATTTAATGTTTTACATTTTTTATTTTTTTTTATTCGGAACAGCGATTTTTTTCCCTTGGAAAAAAATCACTGTTTTGAGGTTTTGACGTTGTAAGCATTTGCTTACATGGGGTCGATTATGTGTCATTCACTCTTCTGAGCATGCAATATCATAATATAGACCCTTATAATAGATAGTACTCTGGAGCTGTTGTACATTTTGTTTCTTTTTGTTCACTACTTTACAGTAAAAGAAGAGTATTGTGTTGTTATTATTATTTTTTTTGCAAAAGGGTAGGGTGTTTAATTGATGTAAGTATAGTAAAAGAGATATCTCTGCCGAGGAAGGTGGGGAAATATTTTTTATGACATTAATCACTGTGGAGGATACAGGAGCAACACTAGTCGATTTAGCAGATATTTACTGGGGCTGGCTAATTTTATATTTCTAGAACAGTTTTTGTTGCCATAATTTGAAGTATGAATATTTATAAAATATTATGTTTCTGCACCATTGGTTTCAATTACTGTATCATGTTTTAGCATATTGTATTGTTTTGTACATCCCAGATGTCTATGCCTGCATTCCTGTTCCTAATGAGAGCTCTTAAATCTCCAGTAATACATGGAATGTGCTTTCCTCTGACTGTTCTCTTTTGCAAAGTGAATAGTTCACGTTGTATAAGTGCAAGCATATTACTGAAGTCTGAAAAGGCTGGTTAAAGAATGACTGGAAACCAGGTTTGTCAGGGTATAAATGTTTTTACTGTAACAGACATTCTAATAAAAATCAGGTGGAGGTTTTGTGATAGGGATTAAAGATATCTATGTGACCTGTGATTATTACATGTTCAGTGATAACACCAATACTATAGACTGTGTAACTGTGACAGACAATCCTGGAACATATGACAATTGTTGGAGTGCATAGACCACCAAAGTCAAGTGCAGCTGACCTAGAGGAATTCATACATTTCTTGCATGAAACTCCAGAGGGAAGAATAATATTAGCTGGGGACTTAAATTTACCAGACACAGACTGGAATAATATAGCAATAACCCATGCCTGGGTGTGGGTAATGCTAAATTTACCCACGGTTGGCGTGGTTTGGTCCCGACTATTACTTTTCTTAAATAATGGCATAGTATAATGCCTGTTTACTGCCCTTCCGCAGATGTCTGGCATCCGCGGCAGTTCTGATGTACTGCGCAGTACATCAGAGCTGTGGGCAAAAGCAATGGAGAAAGCAAGATCTCCGTTGCTTTTTTTTAGTGTCTCGCTATGTTAAATGAGTTTAACATAGCGAGACAGTTTTAAAATAAGCAACGGACATCTCCGTTGCTTATTTTAAAACTGTCTCGCTATGTTAAACTCATTTAACATAGCGAGACATAAAAAGCAACGGAGATCTTGCTTTCTCGTTGCTTTTAAACACTGTCTCGCTATGTTAAATGGGTTTAACATGGCGAGACAGCTTTAAAATAAGCAACGGAGATCTCCGTTGCTTATTTTAAAGCTGTCTCGCTATGTTAAACCCATTTAACATAGCGAGACAGTGTTTTAAAAAAACGAGTTATACTAATGGAAAAAAGTCCGGGCGACCGGACCTTTTTTCATAAGTATAACTCGATTTACAACGGGCACGCTGGCCAATCAGCGTGCACGTTTTGGGGGGGTCATGGTATAATATTGATTGTACAACTTTAGTAAGGAAATTATTCACAGCATATATTCAGGAACAGCAGTGCTTTGGATTGTTAAAAGAAAACTACCAGAGGACTGAACATACTAGACATTGTTTGCGTTCCCAAAGAAATTACTGTAACTTCAAGTCAAGTTTTACCACCATTGATGTGCAGTGATCATAGGGTTATAAAAGTTAATTTGTTGCTAGATAATAATTCTGACAAACTGAAATCTAAGCCAATGCACAGAAGGTTAATTACAGATTATATGGAAGCAAAACAGTCACTATGTAAAACTAACTGGAGTGGGGTGTTCAGCAGAAAAACTGCAGATGGAATGTTGAACGTTTTGAAAGGGAAATTGAGTGCAAAAAAATCAAAAAAATGTTTCACATCAGGATCAAGGAATACAATATGTGGCGGATATATTTCCATAAGAACAATATATCTAATTAAGGTGAGAGACAAAAAATATAAGAAAGGGAAGAGAGATCAAACTACAACTATGAAAACTGAAATAAACAAGTTGGGCAAACAGATTAAGCATAGTGTGTGACAAGATCAAGAAAAATTTTAAGAAAATTTATATAAACATATTGAGTGTAATAGGAAACCTTTTTATAGATACGTAAGATATGGAAAGAGTAAAGACACACAAATTGATAAACTGTGTACAGATTCTAAAATTTATTCTCAGACACAACAGATTATAGATTTATTTACAAAATCTTATGCAAAACAGTTTGGCTCCACAAAAGGGGTGGTAAGTTGTCCTAGTGACATCCAGGTAACTCTAGATACTGGAATCAAATTAGATTATATTGAAAAAGAACTGCACAAACTGGATCCAAACAAAGCACAGGGAGCAGATGGAATTAGTAACAATGACCTAAGAACACTTCACAAGAACTTACAGTACCATTATATCTATCATTCACTAGGTCATATAAATATGGGGAGAGTCCTCAAGATTGGATACATGCACTTATTAAAGCTGTTTTTCAGGGAAAGGGAAGTAGGACAAACCTAGAGTCATACAGACCCTTAAGTCTACTTTCATGTTGTGGAAAGATAATGGAGAAGGTAATATTGGATAAGTTACTGCCAGAACTGGATAGGCTGGGACTTGAAACCATATATCAGTGTGCATATGTTAAAAACAGATCTATTACCACCTGTAACATGATGTTCTATAACAATATAATAACAGCTATGAATGAAAAATTGTGCTGTGATGTAATTCATATAACATTTGACAGGGTCATGCACATAACACTGATCGAAAAATTAGTACAACTAGGTATTGATGTACTTGTGATAAGATGGATAGCTGCATGGCTTACAGATAGGACATGGCAAGTATCATACAGCAGCTGGACAGGCGAAATTCTTGGTTACAGTCAGGATGTCCTACAGGGCTCTGTCCTAGGCCCTTACTTGTTTAGATTGTATCTTTCACACCTAGCTTTTTCATCTGAGGTGTTCTACAGTCTATATGCAGATGACCTGAAATTGGGTAAACTGATTACATGTGTTACAGATACGACATGTCTGCAAAATAACTTGACTAAATTGACCATTTGGACACAGGAGAATAATATGCTGATAAGTACATCAAAAACTAAGCATATGAGATTTAGTAGGCATAAACTGAAAGGTGAATATTTAATACAGCACACAGTGATTGAAACTGTAGACTCATTTAAGGACATGTGTATGTGGGTAGATTCAGCTATGAGTTTTTCTTTTTTTCCCCAAAACAACTTTATTTTACAGCTATGAGTTTTTCTAATCATATCAACCAATTGGTTAATGATAGTTATCGAAATATAGGTTTTAAAAAAGATTTATAAAGTCTAGGAAATCAAAAATAATGAAGTCGTTGTTTGTTACTTACATTAGACCCAAACTTGAGTATGGAATAACAATATGGAAACCCTATAGGAAAACAAGCATGAGTAAACTGGAAAGAGTACAACGGAAATAAACCAAGGGTATCCATGGATGTGAAAATTTAAGTTATTATGAATGACTAAAATATATGAACTTATACAGTGTCTCTTACAGATATCTAAGAGGAGATCTTATTCAGGTATTTAGGGCATTTAGGGACAACTACCTCTGGGAATGTTTGTGGTTAACAAAAAGTACTAGAGAATCATCAGACAAACTATTCTATAGGAATGAGAAGGGTACTAATTGGTTCTCTGACAGAATAGATTATGCATGGAACAGACTACCAAATCACATTAAAGCAAGTACTAGTTTAGATATTTTAAGAACAGTCTGGATACTTATTATGGGAACAAGTGTTTTGGTATATTGGCAAGCTAGAAGGGCATTAATTCCCATGGTTGAAATATTTGTATGTGTGTATGTATGTAAGGCTGAAGAAGGGTCTGTAATTCTACAGACATCCGAACAATCAATTGCATGTAATTCAGTTAGTAAAAGACTTTCAAGGTTATTTGGAAAGGCATGGATAAATATAACTTTGGTGAAGACTTATTAGATTGTTGGGACCATTGCAACAGAATAGGTCGATGACTGCTGTGGTCATTTCAGAGGTTTTATTAAGAAGTATCAAATAGAAATTTGGAATTCTGAAAACTAAGGCATGAAACACAGAAAGATGAAAAAAATAAATAGTGTTTTTTGTAGGGTAAAAACTCCCCTGCACCCCCAATGTAGGGGGCTAGCCCTTTGCAATCTCTGAGCTTACATATATACCAACCGCAGGGTTGCTCCAACTTGAAGACAGGTGTCATCGCTCTAAAGAAGAGAATCACTGCTGGTACAGACTTGGAAATTACAATGGCACTGAGTTTTTATAGAAAGCAGGGATCAGCTTGCTGCTCAGTGTCTTCTGATTCAGGCTAGCAAAATTCAAGGAAGTTTGCCTCTGCAAATGCTTAATCTCATTTTTTTTTTTTTTGCAATTTACAATTGTTTGCAAATTGTTTCCAAAATGGATATTATTGCTAGCTGGGGAATATTGACTGTAGTAATATTTAGTTTGTCTGTTATTCTAAAAGTAGCTCAATAAGGATCTAGCTTGGATTTGAGTTGTTTGTTGCATTACTTGCCACTATTAGAGTTTTGTTTAGGTTACGGTTGTTTTTACAGAGTGTTACTACTGAAATGACTTGTATTTTATCACGTGTGTTCCCTAGGTATGTTGCATAATTTGACAAGACTTATTGTAAACCTGGCAGTGTGAAAACTGGCTCTAAATAATTGTCACTGTTGATGTAACATCCCTACTCCGTGTGCACAAATGGGAACAAGAGGATGTGGATGGATGATTGGATAGATGGGTGGATGTGTTGCAAAATCTAAGAATTTTCTTTAAGCCAGAAATCTGTAAGTATAACATTTTGGGGATATAATATTCTAACCAATTTTTAATCTGAGACCATTTGTTTTTTATGCTTCTTAGGTCTAGGCATGCTATGGAAAGGCATATGCCTGCTTGTGTTATGCCAGTCAGGAATAATGTGTGATAAAGCATTGTCCAATAGTAGTTCATTCAAGTCATCCACTTGTTAAATAGAATTGATGTTGCAAGCATGCAAATTCCTAACCAAGAAGGCTGTTGGCCTAAAGTCCCTGAGCTACCAGGAAAGGCTTGAAGTGTTACCCTTTACTTCAGTTTCTGATAGGATCTTGCAGGATGATCTAAGCCTTGCATTGAGTTTCATTGTCCTGAACTACCCCTACTTTTTTGTGCTACCTCTAACCCTTTTTACTGTTCCTGACCGTTAACTCCAACCTGCACCTTACCTTCTGAAAAAAAAAAAAAACGCTACTCATATTCGTTTAGTGTTGGAGGGAGTGCTTTTGGTCGCAGTAAGTGGCTGCCCTTAGTAGTTGGGAGTGTGGGTGTGAGTGTTTTCGGGAAGTTTGGTCTTTCTGTAACGGGTAGCTAGTTTAAGCTCTTTAAGAGATTGCAATAGTAAGATTGGAAATCTGCAATTAGAATGAATAAGCAGGTTTTGTTTTCTGCTGTTTGTCTTCTCTAAGTTTTATAGATAGAATTAAAGGCTAGGTCTGCAAGACCATATTCCAAATTGTAGAGGAGAACATTTGTGACGGGCAGAGTGCAGTACTGGGGAGAGAAGATGAGATATTCTATAGCAGAGTATCAGCTGGGAACGAACTTTATATACAATGCAGTCAGTGTGGGATGAGAATGAAATGAGTGGCTATCAAATGTTAAATAGATTGCACATTAAATTAATAGGTATTTCACTGTGCTATTATATGGTGCATTTACTTTTAAAAATGGTACTTTCAGTATAATAGACTGTGGTTACTGCTCTTTTTCCTCTGGTTCCCTTTTTAGTTTGGATGTCATTTTTGTGGATTCTGCCCCCCCCCCATGTTCATGTGGGCTATTGTTAAGTGTTCTCTTCTTGTCTAACACCCCAAATACATGTTGTTAGGTACACTGGGGATCCCTTAAATTGCCTGTGTGCATGCTTGTGGAGTGTGATTACATTTGTACTTGAGCCAGAGGTGCTGGATGCTGTTGTAGGCTGGGGGGTGGAGTGTGAGAAGGGCACTTAGTGATCTAAAAAGCGCAATTTTTAAACTGTTTATTACCACAATATAGGTTCACATGGAGGACATTTTAAACTTAGCCAATTTCCCTTTTGGTGCTTGAATTAACATTTCCTTATTGGTCTTACCTATCCCATGGCTGATAACTGTACATTATCCCTAGTGAGAATAACTGTGATCATACCATAGAAAATTTGAGGGGACCTATGTAAGGGATGCAGCATTTAGGAATTGCCTCTATCCATTAGTGGCATGACAGGCAATCCTGGAGTACATTTTCTATTACCCATCCGTAGATCCAAGTTGCATTTGAATATGGAGTGGAATGAGCTTTGTTTTACTTGAATGGATAGTCTGTTCTGGAACAGTGGTAACCTCTGGGACGTATATCCATCTCTCCATAACATTCAGTTTAGATACCGGGACTGACTATTTCTGATGCTATTTGACCTACTGATGTTCAGTAGGTCCATCAGTATTAGGTTGGAGGATGCCTTGTATGCCAGAATCAGGTCACTTCTAAGCCTTCTAAGCACTCTGCAGGATACTGAGTATAGTGATAAATCTTTGATGTGTTCCATGCAAGACCTATCATTTAGGACTTTTATCCTTTTAGTAAAGTATCTCTGTGGATATTCCAATTGTTGCATGGGTCTGGACAGATACATGCCAAAGTGGGCATTATACAAAATGATTGACCTAAGAGGGCTTTGTAAAGAGGAAATAGCATCTCTAGATCTAGTCACAATATTTTTTTTATAAGCTGTGCAATATAGAAAAACGTTATGACTCTGGGCACATGTTGGACAAAAGTTAGGTCACTGTACACACAACTTCCCAAATGCCAAACAACTGGGTAATTTCTCAGGGGGTATTGTCAATTTGGCAGTTCCCTGGAGTAGATGACTTCCCAAAGGATGTCTAGTTTCAATTCATGATTCTGGCACCAGTTATTGTTTGGCACAAACCTTCCTGCATGATGGTTAAGTCAATTGGGGATTCAGTAAATGCTCCTAGCTTGCAGTCATCTCAAACTTAGTCGGCCAAACCCCTTTGATATTTTCTTTTACTTTTGAAAGGTATATGCCAAACAGAAAAAGTCTCAGCACCAAACCCTGGAGGACTCCATTGGTGACTGGCCTCTTCCTCTATTTTGATCTCCTGCATCCTGTGAGCAAGTTGGCAATCCAGCTAGTGATGCAAGTGTTTGCTCCTACATTATTGTTTTTGTACTCCACCTGAGTAGGGGATTGTGTCAAAAGACTTGGCCAGGTCAAGGTAATGTGGTGTGAACTGTTTTGCCTTCATTCATTGTTCTGCTGACAACAGTAAAGCTTAAAATTTGCCCATGATTTTGAGCCTTTCACACTTTCTCCCGATTCTTGGCCTAAGAGATTGAGAGATCAGATCATATGTTTGACTGTCCCTGATTTTGTGTCATATGTTTGGCCTTTTTCTCATGTGTGATTTTCCTGCAAACTTATGAGGATTGCAAAACTTAAATAATGATAGACGCTTGCGTTTCAGACTTCTAGACTTCATATCCTTCAGAAAATGCAGGCTAATGCAAAATCTGTTATTCTAGCAACAAAACATATAAGAGCAACGTTATATTTAAATTCTGTCCCTGATTATGGACTTTTGATCTTTATCCCGACCCATTATGTTTTTGGATTTATCCCTTGAGCTATGAGGTTTTGACGTTTAAATAAGAACTGTGAGCAAAAGCTGTTTACCAGTTTCAAGCTCGACCTGTTGTATTTTTTCATTTGTTCAATTAAATAAAAAAAGAAGTGCAACAAAAACTGGGCAACTTGAAAAATAACAATAATAATCAAACCGAAGGCTTAATGTCAGGCAAGAAGCTTTAATAACTTTTTATAAGCAGAATAAAAATCACACAGTATTTTTTATTTTAAATAAATTAATGTTTCTGGCACATGACTAAAAAGCTAACATAAATGGGGCCAACTTGCATTAATGAAAAAAAATGAGTTACGGCAAGGAAGAAACTGTATTAACTACTGAAAACACAGTAACAACAAAGTTATTCCAGTTTCTTGCCTGCATTAAGTCTTATTTTATCATCATTATTATCATCATCATCATCATCATCATCACCATCACCATCATCATCATCATCACTGCTGTTATTTCATAGATGACTGTCCAGAATGTTCCTTGGTGGGATGCTGCACTTCAGTTGAGGTCCTCAATCCACAGAACTGCACTGACATGTTCAACAATATGACAGTTATTAATTATTATTAATTATTAAATAACAGTGAAAACCTTAAACTATCAGAAGCTGGAATGAAACAATGAAATGTCAGTTATAAAAAATAAGTGCTTTCTTTCCTTTGTCAAACACAGAACCAAAGTGCTTATTATTTTTTACAACTGACACTTCGTTGTTTCATTCCAGCTTCTGATCATTTATAGTAAACAGTGCAAAATACCAGAGCTGGATCATCGTCAGATGGGGCCCTAGGCAGGGTAATAGATTGGGCCCCCCCAGCGTAGCCCCTCCTGCAGCAACCCCCTACTGCTACAGCAGCAGCCCCTTGCCCAGTCACTGTCCAGTGTTCCATTACTTGGCTATTTCTCCTCAGTTACCAAAACACACTGTTCTAACCTATCAGTCTCCATACTGTTTTCTGATTTACTTCTACAGTTATTACAGAAATTGAAAGAAAATAGCATAAACATTGAGCCATTTGCTAAACAAACAATACAGTCTCGCAATGAAAACAGACTTAGCATGAGCAGTAAACTTGTCTGCCCTTGAAACTCACATTCATTGAAATCACATGAAACCCCACATTCGTTTTGCATCTGGCCAGTGGAGGACTAAGCTTACCTCTGGGCTGCTTTCAAATTATAGGCTCCTTACACATTTTTAGGGTCATGCGTACATATAGGCGTTCTTTGATTCACCTTCCTGATTGTATTAAATTATATTCCTTGTATAATACAGAACCACTTGTTAGAATGTATTTTAAATTTGAAGTTTTAACAGTCTTCTAATAAGCAAAGTAACAAAATATATGAACCAGTAATGACAAAACTACCAATTTCAGAAAATTTCAACCGTAAAAGGCCACTCAAACTTCTGTCATTACAATCCACCAATATCAGTAACTATGCAAAATCTCTGCAGAAGTAAAGTCATCTAAATAATTCCACATAAGTCATCTAAATAATACCTGTAAGTAATGAAGTGGTTTCTGCTAGCAAACAAATTTATATTTCATTGGTTCATCTACAAATAAAGTGTCTGTTGCCCTTGAAGAATAAATTGCCTATGTTACATAAAAAAAATGATAAGCTAGTAATATTGCAATAAGAAATGGATGGCAAACTAACAGGTTCATAGTTACTAAGTAACTCCTCCAAAGGAGGACATTGACAGGACTGCAGCATCCACTCCCTTTAAAGTACAACACAGTAGAGTATCAGCAGTCCATCTGCATACTGTGTGATTAGAACCCACAGCCTTCTGCATCAAAGCAAGCATACTACCTGTTGTGTTACTAACAAGGCAATCAGGTTTGGCATAAGCAGCACTAAACTCCTCTTCCTCTGAAGCTTTCAGCTTATAAAATCCACTTTACAATCAACTAAATCTCTCAACTTTGCAGCACAAGAAATCTGGAAAAAGCAAACATTTTTTTTTGGGAGGGGGAACAAAGGCCCAATACCAGGGACATATTTTAAACCTTGCTTGTATAATCTTAGAAAGTTGCTAAAATAAGTGTTTTGTGTTACCATGTGTTTCTTGAAAGATGGGAAGACTGAAATTTAAAGGGCTAGCATTATTTAGTGAATTCAGTTCTCACTGATTTACCAGAAAACCACACATTTTAAGAGGAACAGACTAAAAGTATGAGCCAGATATTCCGTGAAAATCTGGACAGTTAAGAGCTATGGAGTTAACTCCTTGAATCCCAAGTAGTGGTATGGGTAGAGAATTCAGGCTCTTGTTTTGTACCTAAAGTACAGGGTTTGAGCCTGAGTAACACTAACCACCACTACACAAACACACACACACACCCCTCAGCATATCAGAAACACACACACCCAGCACTAGACAAGACTGCCTTGTGCCCGTTATTTGTTAGGAAAGTTTCTAGATCTTCATAACTTCATAACACTACATTGAATAAAGAATATAGCAAATAAACAAATGGATAAATGAACATCAAAACAGCCCATGACATTTCCTTCTGCAGATAATTAGGCATTATTCAGGTTTTGAAATAAATTAGATTTTTCAAAAATAATGCTAATTACCACTTTGAGTTTTATAAAAGTGTCTTTAATTTGAACAATGATGGCAATTGCATTCATGTGATAGTTGAAAAAAATAGATTTAAAGTGAATCAAATTATTGTAAAGTGACAAATTAATCAGACTTTGTCATATTTTATATAGGCACATGACTTCTATGGCTCTCAACACTAATTTATGTCAAAATTTCAATATAATTCTTCTCAGACTAATCCTCATAAAAAATGTTGATAACAATAATGTCTTTAGGCAGGGTAATTTTAAAGAATAACTCAAAATAACATTTTGATCAGAAAAATGCATTTCTTCCTGAATGTAACATTTTATAGTTATCACATTCATGCTCCAAGGAAAGTCTGTCTTATACGATATGTACAAAATGCTGAACACTTGCATAAATGCTAAGGCTACATTATCCAATAAAATATTGTATAACGATTTGGGTTGGCATCAACCTTTTCTCCTGATTTTCTGTATGGCAACATTTTCAGTTATGCACTATTATAGTAACAATTTTCATATCCTTCAGAGGGACTTTAACATCATATTTTTGTAATGCCTGTAGAACTACATTGAGAAAGACAATGCAAATTTAATTAATTTCTGGAAACAAATTTGCATGATGCATGACTGTATGTTGAACCAGGATATAAGTCATTGTTAATTCATCAAAATAAATGAATATAAGGATGAAAAAAATACATTATATACTATAAGATAAGAGTCTGCTCCCCACACTTTCTATAGCGCTTACTGTAGAATGAAATTCAATGCTACAGCTATAGAAGAAAAATGATGTACTCGTAAGTTTCAATAACCTCATTTAAAAAAAATGTTTTCCCTTCCAAATGATAGGCCTATAAGCTCATAGAAGCTATTTATGATCAGGGCAGCACGCCGAAGGAAGACTTCAATACACCTGGATCAGACTCGATTTCAGAAGACATGTTGAAGGCAGACTAAGTAATTAAGTATTCAATGTAGGATAATTAGGGATTTCATGCATGTTGGTCTGGTTCAAAAATGCATTGTGCATACGCAACACAACTTAAATGTGACAAACAGCCACACCAACTCTTTTTCTGAAATTCTGTGTGTACTTCATAGATCCCAAGGAATTCAAGCAAATGCTATGGATTATGGTGAAATCCATAGCAAAACATCTAAATATATATATATATATATATATATATATATATATATATATATATATAAAAGTGCAACCTGCTATTAATGTATTGCGACAGGTTGCAGTGATACAAGCCACAAATGAAGTTGTGGCCATGCAACCTAAAAGGCAACCACTACAGCCAGAGCAAGGCTGCAACTAAACCAGTTGTCAGATCAGCAAATAATCGACAGATACTGGTTAGACTGACAACTGCAGACTGTCTGTAATGTGTGTACCCCGTACATATCTGTGCAGACCCTGCAAGGAAATCCCATCTCCCTTGAAACCAAAGTGTGTGTCAGCCTCACTGTACTTGCATGTGGGACATTCCAGAGATGCTTGGGGAATGTGGCAGGAGTATCACAGACAGCTGCCAGAAGTATCCTGGCAAAATTCCTGAAAATAATGTGCAGCAAGGTGGATGACTAGATAGACTTTCCATCCACCCCCATGGAGTGGAGAATGGTAATGCACCACTTCTTTAACATTGCAAACTTCCCCCATGTACTCGGTGCTTTAGATTTCACACACATACCTATCAAGACTCCAGTACATCCTGAAGAAGACTAATACAAGAACAGAAAGGGATGGCCATCCAACAACTGCCAGGTTGTTTGTGCAGCAGATGGCAGCATAACAAACATCATGGCAACACACCCTGGAAGCGCCCATGATGCTGCCATTTAGTGGGAAAGTGGACTGATGTCAGCATTCCAGCAAGGTGAAATACCTGAGGGACTGCTACCGGGTAAGTATAGGGACACAGATAGGATGTAAGTCAAGAATACTCCTCACAACAATATCCAGTCTGACCAAAAGTGTTTTTATTCCCTACAGTAGGTGACTGTGGTTATCCACTTGAGACATGGCTAATGACCCTGTACCGTGAACCATCCAACCATGCACATGTAATGACCAGAAACACCACAGAGCATGTGCTTGGTGCATTGAAAGCTAGGTTCAGATGTCTGGACACATTGCGGGGTGCAATGTAAAACACACCTGAAAAGGCAACACAGATGATAGTGGTATACACCATGCTGTGCAACATGCTTGCCAGAGCACATGTCAGTCTTTCTTCTGCTATCTGCAGGTGTAGGTGTGATAACCCAAGAACAACAAATATCTAAAGAGGACATCCCACAGGTATTGGGGGAGGAGCAGGAGATCATAGGGTACAGAAGAAGCAGGCATAGGCAACTTAGGGTGTGACCACAAGTGCAGACCTAGGCAACATGGCAGTGTCTGACCTGAATCTTTGAGTCATGACAAGCCACACGTATATGAGTGCACAGATTGAACATTGATGTTCATGTGTTGCCTCACCACAGCAACATAGACTGCATCTAATGGCAAGTACCCACTAGATGCACCCACTGAGCATTGGACATAAAACCACAATCATAACATATTCCAATATGAACATATTCAAATGTGTCACAACAGGGATCATCAACTAAGGGCACAACTGACACAGGTATGCTTATACACATACCTCACTGTATGGAAAACGGTAAGGGACACACATTAGTAGTACACATACATATCTCTACAATAAATTAAAAAAAAAAGTAAACCACAGAGGACATAATGCATACATTTTTTACTTCAGAAGATACATATCACAGTACAGTGATAATTCAATAATATAAGATAGCTATGTGTACTATACTGCTGGATACACTATAATACAGTCAAGGGCAACCTCACTGATGTCTCATACAATCTTCCACTTTGCCCCAACAATGTGCAGACACATGTTGCCTTGGTTGCTCCACCGAGGAAATGGATGGGGTTATAATGTCATCTTGAGATGAAGAAGCATGACTGCAAGTTGAAGGCCTTTTAACTGACAGGACCACAGCAGATCGTCCAGCAGTTGAATTCTGTGCAGGTTGTACCACAGAGAGTGATTCTTGATGGCCAATGGTGGTTTTGCAAAGAGGTGGCCTGCCTCTCCCATGTTACAATCTGATGAGTACAGTCAGGGAATCCAGAATATTGCTGGTGGTACAACACTGCTGCAGTACTGTAGATGCCAGGGTTTCCACCAACCATTCCACAGCTAGCAGACTCTCATTCTTTGTAGCCAATGCAGCTATAATTTCACTGTGTCTGCACTCTTGTCCTTTATGCATAAGACATAGCTGGTCTGCCACAAAATCTGTGGCACAGGCAAGTGAATGGATGTCTGAATGATATTGTTGCTGTGACCATTTACTTGCCTGCAGCAGGAGGTGGACACTCTCTGACACCTGGCCATGCAGAATATCTGCTCGCCTACATCTAATGTGATGCCCTGTTTCTGATTGTTGTGTAGTACTGCCATCAGCAGTGCTCTCAACTGGGGTGTGTTGATCAATGGCCTCCCCCTTTTTAACATCTACTGTGACAGCATTCCCTGAATGGCTAGACATGTAGACCACAACATCTGAGACTACATCTGCTGCAACATCACTGTCAACCTCATAGATGGACTTTCCAAACACCACAAGATCCTCTGTGCCAGAGGCCATACTACCATGCTGAGACACATCTTGTACACCATCATGATCACTGAATGGGCTACAGATGATACAGATAGTGATGTGCTACAAGATGCAAAAACACATATCAGGACGATGTGCCTAAATCACATGATGGATATCAAAGACATATGACCTATATATCTCACTGCAATTTACAAATAATACTGACTTTACATGAGGTCTACTGTATGTATGCTTCACAGAATCTACATATGTGGAATATATCATTTCATTACAAGGCCAACATAGATGACATATGTGAGGAATAACAAAAAAAAAAAAAAAAAACACATACCTGTACAGGAATGAACTTCAACTAGTGTAGAGAAAAACAACATTAGCATACCCCTCAACATCTTAACACAAGAAATCTGGGTAAAGCCATAAATAATGGTGGGACAAATTTTAAATATTGCTCTTATGAACTTAGAAAGTTGCTACAATACAAGGTTTTATTTTGACATGCATTTTCTGAAGGATAAAAAGTCTGAAAATCAAATGTATTTTTTTTTGCTGAATTCAATCTTCACTGATTTGCCAGAAAACTACAAATTTTATGAGGAACAGACCAAAAATATAAAACAAAAATACGGACATTTTGTGAAAATCTGGACAATTGAGAGGGATAAGTGGTAGTGATCACATCATTTACACTGTCAACCAGGTGAACACGGTTAAAACATACAGAAGGTGTGACATGTGCAGTCCACTCATATGTGCACTCAATGATACTGATGCAGGCTGGCCTAGGAATGGTAAAGAAGGACACAGTGTTAATGGAGGTTAACTACAGGATTAACAGCAAGGGCCACTATGAAAAATACCTAATAGCATACCACTGACAGACTTCTGATGTGTAGAGGTTGTGGCGTGTACTGTTGATCCTGTAGTGGGAAAGTAAAGAGAATGACAGCACAGTCATATGTCTAGCAAAAAAAATAAAAAATACTGACAACATCGCATATACAACAGAGGAACATGGGCTACACATACTCACATGATGGACATTGCAACTGTACACTAGATGGTCTTGTACTGACAAATATTGATATAAATTTCAGGTATCATATGTGTGCCACACATTGTTGAAAGCTATGATAATTTTGCTGTAACATACCTGATCTGCCTGCATTTGAAAACACACAGCCTTCCTCTCCCTGGAAGTACCTGTAGTATATAATGATAGGGAAATAACAATATAACAGAAAACAACAGTACCATGAAATGAGGTTGAGGCACTAACAGGGTAATGTAAGGTAAGGTAAGGTATGATATGCTGAAATACTGCAACAGAATAGAGAAAAATCACATGCAAATCACTGCTTTAGTCTTAAAGTAGATGTATGAATATTAATGCAAGCAACATTACAAATGTTGTTTTGACTGCTCTGTCCGTACTTCAGTTGTATCAATACATGTCATTAGACTTACATTCATCATCCTTACCTGTGTGGATGTGTGTGCATGGTTCAACTCTGCTGCTGTAAATCAAAAACTACATGAATATGCATGCCACAGCAATATGCAGTGATTGTCTCAATACACAGCCATGTAATGGAAAGACATGCATGTTCATCCTGGAACTCCAGCTTCAATCCCACCACCAGGGTTGCATCCCTCCCCTTTTGCTGTATGCAGTAATTCCAGAAATATTGTGACGTCATTGGGAGGGACAGAGGTGGTCCACCACCGATGACATCTCTCGATCTCTCATAACGTGCCACTCTGTTGATTGCTAAAATTACCATTTCCGAGCAGCATCTACATGCTTCATGGGATCAGTTGTGGTCTCCAACTGCATTGATCATGTTGTGAGGTCTGTCGAGATTTCATTTCTACAAATAGTATCATGTGAATGGCTTAAGAGTCCATGTTGCCAGAGATCATCAATTATGATGTCATTTTCTTGGGGGAGAAGTTGTCACCCTAATATGGTTGGCCATCTGAAAGACAATGATATGCACATGATAATTTCATGTGTGAGCCTATTTATGCATTTCATTCTGTGAATACCATATGCCAACATAAACAATATTCATTCCTTAACAATGAAGATGTCTGTATAACGCTGTGTGTGATAAATACTAATGTGACTTATTAAATGTAACAGCAATCCCTTAATACATAACATTTGGCAAATCAACACAACTTGCATTTCCTTTTCAGCTTGTGAGTGGGATTAAAACCCCTGACAATACATACATGTTGCATGGATTTTCAAAGAGCAACAGCAGCATGCCGCAGAAGCCTGCTTGTGTTATATGTTGAAATACTACAAGTAACAACTTGATGAACTTACAGAAAGCATCATTAAACTTCAGGATCTGTAGCAAAGCCACATACAGTACTGATTCTTAATATATTGAGGCATATGTGATAATATCTTTGATAAGAATCATCATTGAAGGTATATCCATAACAACAACAGGACATCTTTTTAACAGTTTTGTTAGGAGACATTAATTAAGAAGTATCTGTAATATCAACATCACATACTAGATATATGTTGGAATTCATAGGTTTCCTTATTTACACCATAGAGTGCAAGCAATTACCAGTAAGAATTGTGGATGACCCATACATCAGCCTTCATATACTGTTAACATTTTCACTGGAAATCTGTCTATACAACTGCATATGGGACTGAAATCAATTATTTAAAATAACAACACCTGTATGTCTAACGTTCAAGATACCATCACTCCAGTAACTTATAACAAACAACTTCTGTTAAAGATAACATTTTGAGTAACAATTAATTTAGACAACTACCTTTGGAAATGACTAACTTGAAGAGATTCACTGATCGCCAAATCAGAAATCCTGCCAATTGCCAATGTACCTCTTACTCCGAATCACAGAATAAAAAAAGTGCACCTAATGTGCACCCACCTTTAAGTACCATTTGTGCCATATATGAATAATAAGGTTCATTAAAATTCAAATTTTTGGAGCCCCATTCACACACATCTATGTAAATTGCCTTCATCTGCTGAAACATCCAGTTATACTGTGTAAACACCCAAAAGGAATCAATAAACAGTACTATTTGTGGCACCTGCCCATTATCTTCCAGTGATCTAATAACATGATATCAGTGTCACTTTCAAATATTGATTTTGATAATATTTACTAATCAGACAGTTGCTAACTGAAACTGAGTGGTATCTCAGTGGTCATTTCTCTGTATTTGTATTTTTCAGTCTTCTTCAACTTGAAGATTATGATGGCTACATTAAGGAGGCAGAGATCTGTCTGTGTGCCCAATTGGACTGACAAGGAGATAACCCAGATGTTGACTGTGTATATCAGATTGTAACAGAGGATGACAGCCAGACCCAAGAACTTCACCATGATTGATGTATGGAACCAGATCGTAAGGGAACTTCGATGAAGGATGGGGATCTCCTGCACTGGAATGCAGGTTCATCACCCCTATGATGACCTGCATTGGACTGATGTAGAGGAGCTTCAAAGGAGGGTCACTGGGATGCAGATACAGCCTGTAGATCTCTGCAGTAAGTGTCAATATTCTACGCATACCTAAGCATTGCTATGGATTTTTACAGATATTTCTCTGTCCCATATATATCAGATAGATGTTAACCATTAAGATGTTAAGATGATAGCCATTTAGTAGCTGCTCTGACAGTTAGCTCATAGGGATACTGAAGTGGACTTGGTAAATGCTGTTCTATTAATTGTGGGTTTGATTCCCATGTTGTTTATTTAATAATGCGTGTAATATCCATAATTATGTCCTTTGTAGGTGTACATATTTTGCAACAACTAACTACATAACTTCACATAGCCACAGTCCTCTTGCATCACAGATGCCTATAGGACCTAAGCTATGGATAACTGCGCACTTCATAGTTTTCCATTATACTCCCGCAGTATCACCTACTGCACCATTATATGTTGGAAAAAGCACATATATACCTTCATTACATCACTTCTCCTAAGAAATTACACAGACATGTTTACTTAAGCTAAAAAGTAATGCCTGTGAGACTGCTTATACATATGTTTTCAGTTATGTGTTGATAGCTGTTATTTCTGTACAATAAAATGTCCAATAACTGTTTGCATTTTCAGTATACATCCGTTCTCCACAGGACATTTAATAAGTATCTGCAGTAACTGTTTTCTAAAATGAAACCCTTGCAGAATGTCAATACCTGTTACCTTACTTAATTTCACCCTTAGCATTTTTGGAAGAATAACTTGATATTAATGCTTATATTGTGCATGGTTATGACTCACTGATTTAGTCTTCAAATTCCTACAAATATAGCCGCAATCCGTAATGCTCTGATAACATCACCTTTCTAACAACAGGGTTTGTATAGCAGTACCTGCTGGTTTAGAAGCAGTATGTGCTGACTGTTAGTGCAAACTGTAAGACAACTGGCCAGTATGTCTAAATTTTGGTGTGTGATTTCCAGTCCACATAGGGCAAACATACATCTGCACCTGTTATCTTGGTTATATTCACCCTTAGCATTTTTGGGGGGAAACATTCCAATATCTGATATCAATGTTTATGTTGTGGATGGTTATGACTCACTGAGTTAGTCTTCGAATTCCTATGAATATGACCATAATCTGTAATGCTCTGAAAACATCAGCTTTTGAACAGCAGTGTTTTAAAGCAGTACCTGATTGTCTAAAACTAGCATGTGCTAGCTGTTAGCTCAGATTGAAAGGAAACAGACCACTGTGTCTACCATTTTGGTGTGCTGCGTGGTCAAATCCAGAGAGGGGACATATAAATCTAAAACTGTTATTTTGTTTTAATGTACCCATAGCATTTATTTAGAGAAGCATATTACACTTATTGATATTAATGTATATTTTGAGCATGGTTGCGAAGAACTCGGTTATTCGTTGAATAACTATGAACCTGTACTCCATAACATTTCATTAACATCAGCTATTTAACAGCAGGGTCAGTAAAGCACAGTTATATGTCTGAGCAATTCTTTGTTTAATTTTGTATACCATGTAAAAATGCTATTAATGTCTGTTTTTTCTCTTGAAATATTAAAGACAATTCTAGAACAATATCATTCTCATGTTTTGAGGGAGTGGGATGGGCAGACTAACATCTGACATGCAGAACAAGTAAGATGTAGGTTCTGTTCACAGATGCTGTATGCTACATGACACTGTCACACCGTCCGAAGAACAGATGCTCTCCATTACTGCTAATGTTTCTGAACACAGTGCTGACGTGAATGTAATTTTCAAACTGTTTAGCTTCACGAGCAGCACACATTCATACTTTACAGTCCTGAGACAAGATCCTTATTAGTAAACCCTCCCCCTACCAAATGATGTCAAAGCATGCCTATTTTTAGTCAAAGTGTAGCTCTCAAGTTTACAGTTTGGATGTAAATTGTGGTTGTAGGTTTGAATCTCTTGTCCTCCAGTCTGTCTTCAAACATGTAAACACTTGAATGTAAAAATGTCGACTGTGTGTTATGGTTATCTAATGTTCTTCAGAAATAAATGTCTATAAATTGTGCTGGGAAATTTGTATCAGTGCTATTTGAGGAATACATTCCATTTTCTGATTTCGGGCCAGGAAGATTGCAACTGCAACAGAGTCACATGCATCAAGAGGATGCACATGCTTGAGGAGCAGCAGAGGGAGAGAGATTTGTTGCTTAGTTTTCCTGTTTCATAAACTGAAATGCATGTGCTCGCCTGTATTTTTCACAATAACATGTATATTGATTATGCATGAGAAAGGTAAGTGAAATCATCACATAGTAGCTGTGCTTGAAACTGTAATTGTTGTGTTTTTCGGCTTTTCCCAGTTAGGAGTCACCACAGCGGAACTCCGGTCTGCTAATGATTGGCAGTAGATTTTTATGTGCCGAGTTGCCAGCCCTGATGCACAACCTTCAATGAAGGTACGCCCATTCACGCATGTCTCTACACAGAAGACATTCTAGCTGAGAATCGAACAGGACAACATCGTACTATGAGGTGACAATGCTACCACAGCACTACCACCGCAGTCTAAAAATGATCTTTTATGTAACACTACGCCATTATTTCAGCACACAGTTTTTGATTTGTACACCGCAATCTAAATAACAGTTGGGTTGTTGAATCTGTCCAACATATGTTTAGCATGCAGGTCTAAGTGCTTTGAGTAGTGCTTATGATGTTAACTTTGGCACAATTGTGCATATGGCTGTGGTTTTCTGTGATTAATCTGTTGTGTCAGTGGTTGTACTGCTGTTTGTAGGCTGTGTGACATGCTTTTTAGTCCAACAGTGGTATTACAGCTTTCTTTCACTCTGACACTTTTGTTGTATTTGTAAAAACACAGTTATACTTGAGTAGTTGCATATTTGATTGTAGCAGTTCATATTCAGCACACCCTGCAGGGTAACACTGGTATTGCATCTGTCTTCAACCCCTTGGTTGCTTTTTTAGAAACCCACTTATGGCCTAGGTTTACTGACACTTGACCAGATACACATTTGATTACAGCAATTCAGTACCAGCAAGCCCATTCACAATCTTCTGATGTTTAAGGCTACTGATCATACCTCCCAACTGTACCAAATTACTCGGATTTTACCGAGTGTTGGGGTCCAAATAATGAGGTGCCATGATTCCCGAGTGGGAAATACAGTCTTATTCAAATGGAATGGAAAGTCCATCCTCTTTTATTTGCGAGTGGAGCAGGTTAGATTTGGCTGCACTTGGGAGCAGGTGAAATGAACGGACTCTGGCTGATGAAGTAGGAGGTTTGGAACATTTATTTAGAGAAGTACATTATTAGAAGAGGGGTGGTGTGTGTGTGTGTGTGTGTGTGTGTGTGTGTAAATGCCCGACTTTAATACACCTGGTGGCTAGAGGTACTCAGGCTCAAACCCTGTACCTCAGGTACAAGGTAAAAAGAGCCTAAAGGCCCTAGCCACCACCACTTCTGAATGTGTGTCTCATATTTTTTATCTGTTCCTCATAAAATCTGTGTTTTTTCAGGATTTTTGTGGCAAATCACTAAAGGATTGAATTCACTAAATAATGGCAGGCAGTTGAATTTCAGACTTCATATTCTTCAGAAAATAAATGGTAACACAACACCTTTTATTCTAGCAATTTTCTAATTTTATAAGATCAGTATGTGTGTGAAAATCCCCCACTTTAATACACCTGGTGGCTACAACTAGTCAAGCTCAAATCCTATACCTTGGGTACAAGGTAAAAAAGAGACTAAAGTCCCTAGCTACCACCACCTCTGAATGGATGTCTCATATTCTTGATCTGTTCCTCATAAAATCTGTGTTTTTTCAGAATTTTTGTGGCAAATCACTAAAGGATTGAATTCACTAAATAATGGCAGGCAGTTGAATTTCAGACTTCATATTCTTCAGAAAATAAATGATAACACAAAATCTTTTATTCTAGCATTTTTTTAAGTTTATAAGATCAGTGTGTGTGTGTATATGTGTGTGTGAAAATCCCCCACTTTAATACACCTGGTGGCTACAGGTACTCAGGCTCAAACCCTGTACTTTGGGTAGAAGGTAAAAAGAGCCTATAGTCCCTAGCCACTGCCACTTGTGAATTTATGTCTCATATTTTTGATCTGTTCCTCATAAAATCTGTGGTTTTTCAAGATTTTTGTGGCAAATCATTAAATGATTAAATTCACTAAATAATCACAGGCAGTTGAATTTCAGACTTCAAATTCTTCAGAAAATAAATGGTAACACAAAACCACTTATTCTAGCAATTTTCTAAGTTTATAAGATCAGTATTGGTTTTTAGGATTGCGGCAAATCACTGAAGGATTGAATTCACTAAATAATGACTAGCATTTGAATTTCAGACTTCATATTCTTCAGAAAATAAATCATAACACAAAATCTTTTATTCTAGCAATTTTATAAGATCAGTATTTGAAATCTGTCCCTATTTTGTGGTTGTATTCCACCATTATTGGCTTTGTCCAGGTTTTTTGTGCTAAGAGGTTGAGAGCTATGGTGAGAAATGAGAACTGAATTCACTAAATGATAGCCATCTAAGTTTCAGTATTCCTATTTTTCAGGAAATTGCTAGTTTGGCATAGTGGTATGTTGCTCTGACTGTTGTGCACAGGGTCTTGGGCCCAAGACTTGGCGGTGAAATGCATTGTGGTAACACAGCATTTTATCCTAGCAACTTTCCAAAATATTTGTCCCCCCCAAAAAAAACTGAAATTGAAAATAAGTATGAGAAGCTGTGCAAGATGCCTATGGCTTACACTACTGTCATTCCATTTATATATATATATATATATATATATATATATATATATATATATATATATATATGTATATTGTGTGGGTGTGGAAGTAGACTTTTATGATGGACATGTTCTGAATTGGTCAGTTTTGTCATTATTGGTTCATGCATTTTGTTCCATTGCCTACTTGAAAAATGTTCAAACAATAAATGTAAAACATGCTCTAACAAGTGTGCTGTATTATACAAGGAATATAATTTAATTAAGTCAGGAAGGTGTACCAAATAACTCATGTATGTTTCTTGTTTTGTGTGCAAGGGGCCAATGATATGAAAACAGCCCAAAGGTAATCTTTTATCCACCACTGGCCAGATGCATTTCCTTTGGATATGGTGTGGGTTTCAATGCTATTTCAATGAATGTGAGTTTCAAGGGCAGAGAAGTTTTAATGCCAAGTCTGTTTTCATTGTGAGACAGTATTTCTTTATTTAGCAACTTTGTTTAGCAGATGTCTATTAGTGTTTGTGAATTGTGCTATAAAATGAAAAAAAAATCCAAATACTCATTGTAGAAGTAAAGCAGTATGCACACATTAGTGTTTATGGTAAATGGGGTGAAATAGACAAGTAATTGGACATTGGAATGGCTGCAGGGGGGCTCTGGTGTCATATTTTGATTGCCTGTTCTTCAGCTTGCATTAGAAAGTTGGTATCTCACAATTCCATTGGAGTGGGCGGTGTTACACAATTATGTATGCAAATTTAATGTCAATCAGCATACAGATTTGTACCTATTTTTCATGGGCCTTGTCCAGATTTTTGATGTTTCCAGGTAGAAAGGTATGCTACTGTTTATAATTGTTTTGGTAGATAATTCATACTGTTGTGCACATACAATACTGTTAGTAACAGATATATTAGATTCTCATATGTCATCAGCTGTGTTTATTGAACATATCACATTGTTTTTACTGTTGCACTCATAATATTGATGTGTGTTCATTTATCCTGCTGCCTGTCTCAGATGTTTGTCATATGGCTTGCCTATTGTCCACAATATTGTCATATCCCTTTCTGCTCATTTTAATAATGACACTTTGTAGCTGCTCATATAAATCGTTGAAAGCAAACAGTACAATCTGTTGATTTGAGTATGTGTACATTCTTACAAAGCTGAAGACATATGTGTGTGTGTGTCTAAAGATATAGAATTGTTCAGAACATAATACTGACATCCTTTTTACTAGTATGACATATAGAGCCATAGGTAACTCTGTGCATAATGGATGTGTATCAGTTCCTGTGTAAGTTGTCATCATAACCAGCTTCTGTTGTGCTATGATATTTACAGGACTGCTCTGTATAGTAGACATTTCCTTTTATTGTTTGTTGTGTTTTTAAATTAATCTTTACAGAGCATGGGACCCATGAACATCCTCCGATCTAAAAATGATAATAAGCACATGCCAGGCCACTGCCTGAGGCTTCTGAGGATGATAGTGATGATGATGATGATGATGACAGTGCAGAGGAATCTGGACCCACCCCTGCCTAAGCTAAAATGTCTGCATCCGGGACAAGCCACTGACACGACCTGAAATGAGAAGATTAGAGGAGATCCAAGAGGTCTTGACTGATGTGTTCTGAACACAGATGAGGGACATGATGGGGTCCTTCTTTGAGGATCTAGCACAGGCTATGCAGGATTCATTCAGGCAATAGCGCATGAGGACATTCAGGAGTCTAACCCCCATCAACCTTGTCCCTCTGGTCTATACGTTTTGTCTGTTTGCTCCATTTGTGTTATGCTGCCAACATGATCATTGCCATTTCATTGATTGGACTATACATGCACTCTTGTGCATGCATACCATGTATCTGTCATGCTTATGTGTTATTGTCATGTGACATTTACTTCGGTTACAATGTGTCCATGACACACATTAACACATTACACTTTCCTCCCAGATGCAACTATCCATACATTGTTGCAGTCAAACTTCAGATAATGCTGTAAGAGGTAGCCTATAAACATATGTGTTACAGGGACAACTGACAGACAACGTATGTTGTCCATAATCCATCAGTAACAGTGTCATATGCCTTTGATTTCTATTTTGACATATCAGGTATGTGTAACATACAGACATGTCATTCCACATGTATTTTAAATGACAGTTGTCATGATGTCCTACTGTCATGATCTGGTATTGTGTGTTATGTGTTGGCAATACTGATGCCATGTGGGATCATATACAAATATGTCCTGTTTATGTGCAGTCCTCCTTTTCAGACTGCATCAAACAGTAGTGTAATATTAATTTGTACACAGTGTTACAGATAACACATTCTTTAACAGTACATTATGCCGTGTTTGTTGTATGTAACATTTCCACAGCCATTACATACTGACATCAGTGTACACCCTCCAGAAATAGTTGTATACATTAACTAAATGTACACGTGTGCAGCTAGTCAGATGCATATTTACAGATATATGTACCTTTGACATGTGAGCATTCTCTGAGTTACTGCTGATGTGCTCTGATGATGTTCACAGGAGTGTCCTCTGCTCTATAATGACCAGGGTGGTTGACATACACCTGCATTTTTTTTTTGACATTTGCATGACAGTATATGTGTATGTGCTTGTAATTTTTAGCTTGCTTAACTACACATGGTGATGTAACATGAATGCACGTTACTGTGTATATGTGTTTTATACATGTCCAGTTCTGTGGACATCAGCAATCAATCCGGTCATTTGACATGCATTTTTCATTGGTTCAATACATTTTTGTGTGGCTTCTATGGCACCCTTTGTGCTGTACAAATCCTATAGCACTGTGCCAACTTATCTTGTCCTACAGTACCCTGCTGTGGGCCCAGGTTGCCCACCTCCCTCCCACCTTCATATTTCATTATTAATTTTTGCAGGTATGTTTACCTTTGTTAAAACTACTGATCATTGCCATATACTAACTTGACACACTGCACATGTGCCACATGTATGCCAGTTGTAGAATGTTGGACATGTGCATACAAGTTGCTGATTAATGCTTGCCCAATGCATCATTGCTCTCATTATACTTGTGTGTTATGCAGTGTAGTTTTTTCACATCCATGTGCACAACCTGCTATATTTATTATGCTGTACTGTTACATTTTTGAATATATTATTGCATGTCATTGGTGTATGTATGTGTATCAGCCTTGCTTCCATGTACATTCCATTTAGGCCACTGACAGACCTGCATACACATCTACACCTGTGGGTTACCTTTGACATGGCATATGTGTGTAACATATACACCTTCCATTACATGTTTATTTGTGTTCTGTACACCTACTTGTGTATCTAGTAGCCATTGCTGCTCTTTTGCAGTACTTCTGATTGGCACTGTTCTTGGCTGTTTGCCTTTCACATGCATGGCCATAGATTTGGTTCTGTTCTCTGGTGGAGACATCTACCATTGTTAGATCTGTATTTGCTCATCTGTGACATTGATTGGTTTACACCTGCACTGGTGACTATGTGTGTTACTTGTGTTCTCCACACAAGTCCCGAACCAATTGTTAGCTGTGGTGATGAAGCAACAATTGCCCTTCACCTTTAATTTTTTTATTAGAAAATTTATGGATTCCATTGTAAACCATAAGTCCAAGATGACATATTTTATTAATGCATGTATTACGGAAATATCAGTAGTTGTCTCTGAGCTTAATGTAAAGAGTGCTGTCAATTTATATATACTAGAAATGGCACTGCAGCATTGAAGCAGGTATTTTATGTTAGTGGATGAAGTAAGGAAATATGTGTAGTTATCTGAGATGTTTCTGTGTCTCTCCCTGGTAATTTATGTTATGAATGCAATGTGGCTTACATTGGGATAGCTGGCATTTTTTAGTAGGTTTTGTGGGTTATCATAATGGAGTCAGTTACATTCTGTAGTTGTCCTTAACCTTACTGCATAGATTCAATTTTATGTGTACATATATATATGGATTCCTGTCAGAATTTCGAATTCTTAAAACCTCAAATTCCATATGGTTGAGATCATATGATCGAAGTTTTATAACTTCAAAATACTGAACATAGATCCACATAGAGCGAGGAATGGGAGATTTCCCTTTTCCTTGCTGTAGTGTGATCTCGGAGTTGGGGTGTGTATATATATATATATATATATATATATATATATATATATATATATATACATATATATATAAGTAGTGGGGGTGTGGGGGGTGTGGAGAGTGCAGTTGGGCTTGCCCCCCAGCATAAACGCTGAGAAAGTTGTTTTTATTTTTTTATATTTATTTCTGAATGTTGAGTTTCCAAAACTTCGATCATATGGTCTCCACCATATGAAACTGAAGTTTTGGTAATTCGACATTCAGAAGTGAATACATATATATATATATATATATATATATATATATATATATATATATATATATATATATATATATATATATATATATATGTAGATAGATATAAATATATATATATATGTAGATAGATATAAATATATATATATATATATATATATATATATATATATATATATATATATATATGTGTGTGTATGTGTGTGTGTGTATATAAAACCATCAGGATGCTTGAACTTTGATCATCTTTCTGTAACATTGAAATATTCTGAGTTTCTTGTCATGCATTTACACATTATAACATTATCTGCAAGTTTCATGCTAATATTAGCATAATGTGCTGGATTCTGTGGGCTTTACAGAATTTCACCCAATGTGGTCCTGTACCAAAAATAAAGAACATGCTCTTAGTTAGAAGTTCACAGAAACTCATAGTGCTATGGTGCAACAAGTTAAAAGGCAAGAATTTAAGGCTATGCAAATGAGTGTAATATGACATGAAATGATGAAGCACTGTCAATTACATAATGACATGCAATAAGGATTGTGGAAAGCATGATATAATTCATAAATATCAGGCATGAAGTCCACAAATAGTGGCATCTGAGTATAAAGGCAAAAGGCACACTGGCACTGTTATTGTTTCATCTGATGAAAATGCTCTGAGCACTAACAGCTGAAGTACAGTAACAACAATTACGACCATGATGTGGCAACAGGTACATGAATGAAAATAGTACTGACAAAGGATACCATTTCATCAGGTAACACCTATGTGTACACTGAGACATTATATGGGTGTTGGTTGACCTCTGTGGACCACAAACTGATTCTGTTTGAATTTGTGGCACAGCCATACCACTGAATATCAATACTGTGCTAGCCATCTCATGCAGGCAGGCTTGGTGTGTAATACCATTGCACTATGTAACAACATTAATTTTGGCTACATGCTTATCAAAGTCCTGTGTAAAGTATGAATCATAAGTGCTCATATTGGTTTGGTATGTATCTGTGGTAATGCTAGTGCCCCACAGAGAGTGCTTGCCTAGTGTGTCAAGAAGAGCAGGATAATACTGTATCCCTTGCACTGCCAACTTAAAGGATAGTTGTTATGGCCATAATCCAAGCCATACAATAAGAAAAAAGCCTGGTGTAACGTTCCAGCACAGATGGGTTATCATAACAGAGTCAGTTACATTCTGTAGTTGTCCTTAACCTTACTGCATAGATTCAATTTTATGTGCACATCTATATATGGATTCCCATCAGAATTTCAAATTCCTAAAACCACAAATTCCATATGGTCAAGACCATATGATCGAAGTTTTAGAACTTCAAAATACTGAACAGAGATCCACATACAGCAAGGCACTGATATAATGACCTGCATTGATCCTACCCTGAAGATCGCAGAGGGTCTGAAGAGGAGGAAAAGCAGGACCCCCCATGGTACTTTGTCTACCATGTCTACTGTGTTTCATACCATATCTGAAACATTCCCCTGGAGTCATGAATCCTCAATGTGAGACTAAATAAGTCTTACTCGAAGGCTGCAGTTGAATGGTATGATGTCAGCATGCCATGAATATGCATGAGGGCACACTGACTCAACCCCAACTCTAACACGGACCGTGCAGGCAAGCAGGGTGCGTGTCTGACTGCCGAGCAGTGTAAAGGTCCACGCCCCTGCAAGTGTGTGAAATGCAAAATCTCAACACACAAGAGCGCGTCTGCTCAAATGTCCATGTACCCAACACCACACTCCCTGACATTGTAAACCCCCAGCACAGTTATAAAAGTAAAACATTAATTTTTTTTCTAATTCCTAATATAGCTGCCCGTATTTGTGTGTGTGTGTGTGGGTGTGCCCATTGCTTAGCTGCAGTTAGCAATCTCGACATGGAAGAGCATAATAAGGAATGTGTATGCAAATTAAGCCAAATAGTAATAGTGTAGTGGTAGAGCATTCGCACAAAGAGGAGGCGTTCACAGTTCGAGTCCCACCACTCCCCTACCTATTTTATGTTGAAAATGAGTATATGAAATAAGTCCTGACTGATATGATAAAACTTTTACTAAAAAGCATTGAAATGGCCTATGTATCAGTGAACAAAATGTAAAGTTATAAAGGAACCTGACATATAATTGTCCGCAGTTAAGCAGTGCTTTACCCAGCGCAATGTAGTTACCCATAGCTAAATCATGCTTTCCCCAGCGCAATGTAGTTGCCCATAGCTAAATCGCACTTTAACCAGCACAATGAAGTTGCCCATAGCTAAATAGCGCTTTACCCAGCGCAATTGGTTTGCATGGAGGTGTGCGCTGCGCCAACCAGCGCACCGTCGGGCAACGTGGAGCAACATAGAGCAAAGTTGCTTAAACACAGCCACGCCCCCTAACCTGTCTGGACAGTAGTAAAATAAAAAGCAATGAAAAGGTTTGAACCCAGGACACTGTGCACCATAATCAAAGTACTGAACCACGAAGCCACGACAGCTTAGGATAAACATCCACTGGTTAACATATATATAGCAATAAATGTCAGATTAACCATTGCTAAGCAGGTCTGCAGTCAGCCGAGAATATTCAAAAACGGCCAATCACAGAAAAGTGTGGGAAATGCGGCATATTTAAGCTGCATAGGTGGGAATGCTCACCATAACTGATTGTAGCTCCCATCTGCAGTTAGAATGTCTGGTGCTGGAGAGGGTACATGCTTTAGAGTGCAACGCTGGTGCATCGAGGAGTCAAGATACATGGTTTGGCTCCTAGTCCATTGGCATGAGACTCGACTCCTGCAGGGCCAGTTCCAAGGAATGGAGTATAAGGCAGAGGCTTGGAACTGATTGGCTCATAAACTCACCAGTGCCACAGGCGTCCCTCGGAGTGGTGAGCAGGTCTGTCACCACCATGCAGACCTGAAGAGATGGAAGCAGGACCTTCTGAACCAGTGGATCCAGGAGGCCCGTCATATGCATGATGCCCCACTACTAAGTAGGTAGCCATGAAATGCAGTGTGTAAGACAAGCTAATATAGTCTAAATAATGGATAGGTATGTCTCAATATCCCTTCATTTACTCCACAGCTGCAGGTGTTTGTGCTATGAATCAGCAAGCCTATGCAGATAGGCTGCTAAGGCTGCGCCACCAGGCAGGTTAGTAAATATTCTGCATGTATTGTTACATGATATATGTGAGTGAGCATGACAAAAGTGTTTTAGCCCAATAATACAGCAATAACATTTCCTGAATAAATCCTCTGCATGTACTGTTATATAACAAATGTCAGTGAGCCAGAAATAGAGTGTACTAACCCAGCAATAAAGGTAAAATAAGTGTGGAATACTATCTCTGCATGCACTTTCATAACATATAAGTGAGCAGGCCTAAAAAAGAGTGTTGTAACCTATCAAGAAAGGTATAATATGTCCTGAATATGTCTTCCGTATGCACTGTAATATCAAGTAAAGGAGAGAGCCTGTAGAAAAGAGTGTTTAATGTGTATAATAAAGGTATAAAACTTGGAGTGTGTCTGTGTCACTTACTTTGAAATGTTGTTGTACCCTTGCAATAATAAATAGTACTGTTGTATTAGGTGCTGTCAACCCACAGTTGTGCAGTCCCATAGGAAGTGGATGAAGGAAGTGGCAGTAGCTGTGAAGCATAAAATATTTATTCCCTGAATAAATCCTCTGCATGTACTGTTACATATCATAAGTCAGATAGTCAGGAATAGAGTGTAGTAACCAATGAATAAAGCAAAAATATGTCTGGAATACTATCTCTGCAGGCACTGTCATAGAAAATAAGTGAGTGAGCCTGAAAAACAGTCACGTAACCTATCAATAATGGTATAATATGTCCTGAATAGGTCTACTGTATGCAGTGTAATATCAAATAAAGGAGAGAGCCTGTAGAAAAGAGTTTTAATGTAAATAAGAAAGGTATAATACTTGCAGTGCGTATGTGTCACTTACTCAGAAATGTTGTTGTACCCTTGCATTAAAGAAATACTACTGCTGTATTAAGTGCTGACAACCCCCAGTAGTGCAGTCCCATATAAAGTGGATGAAGGAAGTGCCAGTAGCTGTGAAGCATGTAACAGTCCGCAACAGTTGTTAAATGGCTGATATGCATAGGTAAATCTGGCACAAGAGTAGCCTGTCAAGGTGTTCCCCAGAAATGTTAGTGTGCTACCTGAAAAGTAGGGTTGTGTAGAAAATCAAGTGAAAAAGTCATGTGAACACATCCACATGTGCAGATACATAAAAATGTAAATAAAATACAAGTATGTAGCAGTAACATCTGCATCTTGGACAGTTACTATGTCAGATATAGGTCAGGTATATAATGAAGTAGCCAAACCCATAACGCAATCAAATGCATGTTGCCTAGTGTAATAATACATGTAGGGGATATACTCCTGCAGTCAATAGGAATGTAGTGTACGGTTAAAGTACTAATAAGATGTTAATGGAGTTTTTTTTTACACCCTACTCCATGTGCATAAACAATGCAATTCCACACCTCAATGGGTATGTCTAATCTCATAACATTTGTTGGGACATATGTCCTATTGTTATATAAAATCTACATTTACTTTGAATCATGTCCCCTATTAAAACACCACAATCTTGGTGGCCTGTTGCCACCAATCATCCCTGCATGCTGTTGTAATGTCCACTGTTGTCCAATACATGCATGTGTTATGCTTGCTGTTCAACTGTTGTAACCCTGGTGTGTTGGGTTAATGGGAATATTACTGCATGCTGTTACAACTAACTTGGAATGCTGTTGTCTATGTTGTAATTAAACACACCTAATCACAGAACGTATGGGAAGGCCGGTCCCAGCGGCCCACCTGTCCCTCCTCAGCTGGCAGTTGCACCTGGCACCAGCAGGTCTGGTGCCCAGCCCGGGCTACCCTCCTCCATTGGTCCTTTGCCACCTTCGGGTGGAAGCACTGCAAGGGATGGGGCTCACCCCCCTGCAAGCGTGGGTGGAGAAGGGCCTCCTGTCACTCTCTGAAGGGTCCGGGTTGTGGTGCGTAGGGAGATCCACCGTTTAGTCACTGATCCCTTACAGCAGCTCGAGGTGAGAGTGGCGCGACTCGCAGGTGAGCCTGCCCCTCCTATGCAGCCCCCAGCACAGCCACCCTCAGATCTGTGAAGGTCCAGTGGTGACTGCCCATGGGTGGGGATCTCAGTCCCACTGTTACCATCTGTGGGCTCCTGGGCTTGCGATTTCCAAACATCCGTCCCGTCAATTGTGTTCACCCACCCCATGTGTCATACTCCGCCACTGTATGCGTCTTGTTTGTCATGTCTGTTTACCTACCCAACTTACCTCCCCAAATATACCTACTTCCTCTACCTCACTTTCCACTCTCCCTTGAAAAAAAAAAAAAAAAAGGGCAATCTGTACCTGCAAAACAATTACGCCCCATACATAGCTGCCCATTTCGCACACATGTCTGCTGGACATGTAAACTGATAATTATAATTGGCAGTACAACATACTTTGTTGTGCTCACCCCTCTCTCAGGGGTGGAAGGTTTCAAATTTCACTCCAAATTTGCTACATATGCACAGCTGTTGCTGTTAAAGAATTGGGCAGCTATGGACCTTCCCTACACCCTTCCTGCACATCCTGAGCTTGTTTACCTACTGTCTTTCCCTCTTTGTGACCCCTTTTTCACCACTTTCGTATCTCCCCATTGTCTTTTCTTTCAATGAAATTAGCATGGCGGTTAGCGGGAGTAAGCACTTTTAAGCAGTAGTAAGCGGGTTTAAGTGAGTGTGCGCATGTGTGCACTTAGCTAAGCATTGCTAAACATCGCACAAACCCACGCAAACCCACTTACAACTGCTTAAAAGGGCCTTAGTCACTCTATGTCAGGGCCCTTGTTCTGCTCAGCAGCAACATAAGATACCTTTGTCAGTCTCGAACCCCAGACCTTGGACTCATTAGACTGCATGAAGTGCTACTAAGCCACAACAGATATGCAATAACTTGGTGCTGCAAAAAATATATCATGCATTACAATGAGTGAATGTAAATGAAAAATAGGAAGGCCATAACACAAAGCCTGTTCTGTGGATCTTTACCAGCAATTGTTGTGGGATCGCATTACATGAGTGTGATGAGAGAAGCAGCCATTCAAGCAGAAAATACTGTTACAGAGGCACTTTACAACCCCCACACAGTATCATAGCAGGACAAACACTGGCATATCTGAGTAACTCAGTCAACTTTCCAGGGATGTCCCTGATTGTGCAACATATTTTAGCTGTGTCCCTCAGAATCTCTCAGAAAAGTACTGACGTCAGTCAGAAAGGTGGGCTATTACACAATGAATACTGACAATAATAACAGTAGACACCGCTCGTATGTCATGAAAGGAATACTTATCCATATTCACTGCTTCACTAAAGTATACACCTACTGTCCCTATTATGTGTAAGGTGTACCTCGCTTTCAACTACCTATCCCTGACTCCATACAATGATGTATCTGAGTGTTCCATAGGCCCGGCAGAGACACAAACATGCAGGCATATAGGCTATACTGCTGTTACACACTCTGCAAATAGCTTTGTTAGGACCTCCCAAAGCATACCCTTATGTAGGAATATAACACAGAAATATCAATGGATGTAGCCATGTACTGGTAGCAACTGACGGTAACAATGCCATTGTAACAGTGCTAAAAACACCTGTGAGTTGCACAGACAAAGAATGACAGTGTAACCTCTGGCTACCATCTGGGTAGGTTCACAGTTGGGAACTATGCAGACAGATGACCTGCCCTGATAAACCCACAGGTACACACCAATCCTGCAAGTCCAGTAAGATAATATTCACACATTAATGCATAATGCTCTCTGTATGTAAGCATCCCCCCCAATTAAAAGATACTTATGCGTTTAGGGTCAACCAAGTGTGTAGGTAAGCATACTCAGTACAGGAATTGTCCAGTTGTCCTGCGAACCCTGTGCTAATGTCAACACTAAAAATCAGAAACCCTGCAAAAGTTAGTACATTAATATTTCCAGTATAACAGTTCACAAACAGTTTGTGTGCCAAGAGAATATGTCTCAATAACAACATTTGTATGACAGTTAATTATATGAGTAGAAAATAAACTACATAATCACATAAATGTTGTGTAAGCATTTGTAGTGGTGAGTAAAACTCTACACTGATAGCTCAGTACTGGAAGTGGCAACAGTCAGGTCTGAGTACAACATGTACATCACTGTCTATACCTCTAGCTTCATTTATAAGGCGTATACTAACCTTCTGACTTACACAACAGTGTCCACAGCAAAAAAGCATGGGCCCCACTCTGGAAATTGGAAAGGGCTACGCCTACATACCTTAGCAATTTATAGCATTGGGTTGCTATGACAGTGAGTACTGAAATTACCACTCAGCAGGCTGTATGCATTTACCAAATGCTGGGCAACAATTGGTGCAGAAGGCATCACATGCACAAAATAAAAAAAAAATAAATAAAAAACAAACAGCAGTACGTTTCTGTACCAAATAAAAACAAAAAAAACAAAGCATACACAGACGGACCTGGAAGGGACATACAGGTATGTAACAGTTGGTAGTTACTGGCAAGTAGTAGATGGTTATGGTTAGTACTGTAGATCCTCTGATACATACATATGTGGCAGCAGTAGGTATGTATGCACTGATGCCATGCATAAGTATTGCCATGGAGAAATTGTTGTGTAGCTGTGTGCAGTGGGACATAAGTGTGACATTTGTAGCTCAGCAGTACATGTCAAACATCTGAACATGTTATCTATGGTCTGTACAGTACTGCGTTTAATGGCAGTTTGGGGGAGTACTGCAAACACCTATATAAACTTGGATGTCACAGAGTAAGACATGCATGATAGTCACATAATGTGTAGCTTAGCATTGGCAACCGCTGTAGCAGGCTAGCATAGTAATGTATAATTTGCAGCTATGTATACCCTTGTACTATTACTGTATGCACACATGTGACAACTGTCCATGTTGTAACAAGACCCAACAGGTCATCCGTGAGGTGTATGGACTTACAACAGTATGGACCTTGTGTCTGTATGGTACACACATATGTCGAGATACATGTGTGTCTGATTTATAAGCATCTGAATATGTGCATAGAGCAAGGGACATACTGCAACTGTTTGTGAAGGGCGGACATATATATGTTGGTGCAGGTTGTTATGTGCATATATATATATATGTAGGTTGTAGTGTGTGTCAAACAAGACAGCATACAGTGCTGGCATATGACATGTGTTGTTCAAATGCCGTGGGTATGCTTTGTTAGGTATATAGTCTTCCAGATAGGGGGTCCTGCTAAACATATATGGGCTGAGAGCACCTTCCATGCATTCTGCACAAGACTGTGCAATATCATTACATAACTGTATCCCCCTCAACCTTTGCATAATTGATATTCCCACCATGAAAGGTGGACTGTATATGTGCTGATATGCATATCTATGTGTACACCAGTGGATGTTCAAATGTACGCTCCAGCTGAATGTTGTACATGTATTGGCATCCCTGTTGTTAAAATCCCTGTACCCATGAACTAACACATAGGTGGTAGTGTACTCAACACCGAAGGTGTGATAAGAGAATATGGGACACAGGTGGACAGTAGTGTCCTAATGATGATCACTGTGCCACACTAGTCATGTAAACCTAGTACAGTCCACATGTCATCAGTAAATGTGTGTCATCCATGGAAACAAAGGTCAGGGTTCCACTCCACTCATCAGTCATAACACCCATCATAGAGTACAATGTCCCTGTTGGTATGTACCTCAGAAGACATCCACAGCAACAGTAGATGCCAGACACATACCTCACAAAGAGTATTACCAGACTCCAACAGATGCCCTATGCTGACTGTCTTACAAAACCACAGCTACACTGTGTCACATACTGCCTACCCAGAGGCTACCCCTGCCTAACATACAAAGCTATGGCAAACCCACAGGTGTTGGACATGCTCCATGTAAACAGATGGAATACCAGACAAGATACACACTCTACTGATCTATACCTTGTAATGTAAAAAGCAGAACATGCTCGACTGGCACATCATCATCACAGACACATATCATACTGTGGAACCAACTACCTATCAACAGCATATGAAGGTCCTCATTAGCAGTTGCCATCAATAACCATGATGATTGCATGTAAGATAAGAAACACAACTCGGTAATCACCCTGTGGCTCTGTATGACAGGGGCACATGAATCTACATTACATGTGTGTTGTAGTGCAGGGTACCATATGTCTAGGCTTACATAGGCCCTATGGATAACAGCCTATCTGTTACCTAGGACACGATACACACATGCATGTACCTGTTGCATCACATGCTATGTGAGGTCGACTGTGTGTGATGGAGAATGTGTATGTGAATGTGTCAATGATGTGTATATGTGTGATAGCCTAGTGGGAATCTGTGTATACCATGGTATGTAGTGTTGTAGCTCTAATCCCATCAAAAGGTCCGTATGCTATTGCCAGGCAGGAAAAGCAGTATGGCATACGTTGTGACGTAGTCCCATGGTGTCGAATGGAGTGTGCCTTTGTAGGCTAAAGCAGTACATGTATGCTTATTGATTGTTAACACTAGTGAATACAAGTCATGTATGGACTGTAGTACTACCTGAAGCTGTATGCCTCAACTGCACAGTATTGTTTATATCCACATGGCTTGGTAACACACTTTTGTTAGTTACCTGTAGTCCTCACACATTACATACCTCAGGCATGAGGTTATGTAGGTGCTGACACACAGTAAAGTATGGTACACAGGTAAATGTAATCTGGGTTGCCATACCTTTGTGTCTTGTAGGTATGTCTGATGTGTGTGTGGATATGCCTGTAACATGGCCTCTGTGGTATGTGTGTCACAGGATTTAGGTACATATCTAGCAACATATATAGTGTAGTACAGCAGTATGCCACCTATAGTGATGAATGTGCACATATGTTACTGAGGGGTTTGCTATCAACACGTAGCATGGTGTACTGGTAGTACCGTAACCGTACTGTACATTGATTTCAATGGATGACAAATGTCTGTATGCATTAGCTTCATATACACCTCCTGTGGTTAGGTGTTGCATTGTGTCACATACAGTATGCCATGTACTGTTGTATAGTCCTACATACTGGTTTCACTTTGTGGCTGTGCAGAACATGGTTTGGTATATAGTATGTGCCAGGCACTGTCAGGCAGTTGTGGGCTTAGCAGTCGTATGTGGTATTAAAAGTGTGTATCTACTGACAGCCAATAGGTTGCTATATATGGCATTTCATTGATGTCTGTACATTAGAATGTTGAATGTGCCACATAACTTTTTCACAATTACTGTTTAATTGTCTTCCGGGGTTATGTCACAAAACAGAAAGCCAGACTATTCCCCTGAGGAGGTGGAAGTTATTTCTGATGCACTCATCCAAGATTATAACCTTCTGTTCTCAAGATCTCACCAGGACCAGCATGGTCGCACTGCATTGTGGCAGGATGTTGTCCGTCGAGTGAATGATGTAGGCATGCATAACCGGACTTGTGAGCAGGTACGCCATCACTGCAGTGATTTAATCAGACATGTCCGGCAGCATGCCTCCGATGTCCACAGGTGGTGGTGCTGCTACACCCCCCCCCTCACCAGAGTGGAAGAGCTGCTCCTCAGTGTGGAAGCTCCTGGCCAACCAGTACAACACACCTGTGTCATCATGGAGGCCGGAATCACCCAGCACAGTGACAATGAGTGTGCAGGTAACATGGCATATCTGTAGACCTCTGTTATCCCAAGTGTTATAATAAGCATTAATCAGATGTGTACTGTGTATGCAGAATATGTGGAGCCTGGTGTCATGCAATACTGATAATTCAGGACATTATCTGTATGCCTGTGACTGTCACCCCATGTAGTATTGTATAATTGCAGACTCACAGCAGCAGTGCCTTAGTTGTTGACACTGACATACTGTCTCATATCCTTGCAGGTCCCTCTGGTGTGATAGCAAGACAGCAGACCCATGCTGGTGAGTGGGCTACAGTCAATATAGCATATAACATGTGCATGTCATAGGAGAGTTGTAGGCCATATACACATGTTAAACACCTACACATAGTGCATGCTCTGCATGTTCTCTGTGTGACTATGCACTTCCCAGTGACATGAGTAGCTGACTCATACACCTGCAACACACAGAGCATCACAAACAAGTGGGGTACACTGTAGTGGACATTTTATAGGCAGAGTCAATACACATTCACACAACATACACCACTTTGTCTTATGCAGTATGTGTTAATATGATACACATGGCATATGTAGACACCTGCTGTAAGGTCATATTCCAGTATTCCATATGTCATCAATGCAGCACAGATACTATACCTGGGGGTAGAGGCCTATCATGGGGCGGTGTGACACGCGTCAACACACAACACAGTCATGTTAGGCAATGCTCCCTATTGAACACCTGACATGCCCATGTAGCGACTGTCTGTAAACTGTTAAATGTAGCCTAAGTGGTGCAGGTCAGGTACAGAAAGATAGTTGCCAGTGTGACATGCATCAGTGGCCTTGAGTGACCACATGATGCTGCCTGATGATGGCTCATGGTACTACACTACATCCAGTTACAGTACCTGCAGTACTACACATAGCATTCATTGTTATACACCTGACAGTTGTGTGCATCTGGCCATGGTTTGTATACCTACGATTGATGGTGCACAGGACATTGGAAAGTGTTTCAGATGTACAGTGCAATGTTGTGCCCATGTACACATTGTGTACCAGGGTGAGGCCAATCATTGAGCAACACACATGCATCAATGACATGTATACTGTTATCTACAAGGAATCTCTACACTTGCACTGCATGCTGTCGAGCAACACACATCCTGCATGCTGACACGTGTGATAGGACTCTTTGGCTTGTGATACTGTACTCCACCATCAACCACTAACGACTATGTTCCATATTGCTGTTGGTATGTGTGTGTCACCTTGACTGTGTAGTGTATTAGTGTGCATGTGTGCATGTGTTCATGTGTGCATGTGTGCATGTGTGCATGTGTTCATGTGTGCATGTGTTCATGTGTTCATGTGTGCATGTGTTCATGTGTTCGTGTGTTCATGTGTGCATACATTCATGTGTTATGTGTGCATGTGTTCATGTGTGCATGTGTTCATGTGTTCATGTGCTCATGTGCTCATGTGTGCATGTGTGCATGTGTGCATGTGTGCATGTGTGCATGTGTTCCTGTGTGCATATGTGCATGTGTTCATGTGTGCATGTGTTCAAGTGTGCATGTGTTCAAGTGTTCAAGTGTGCATGTGTGCATGTGTACATGTGTGCATGGCTGCATGTGTTCATGTGTGCATGTGTGCATGTGTTCATGTGTGCATGTGATCATGTGTTCATGTGTACATGTGCTCATGTGTGCATGTGTGCATGTGTTCATGTGTGCATGTGTGCATGTGTGCATGTGTTCATGTGTGCATGTGTTCATGTGTTCAAGTGTGCATGTGTTCAAGTGTTCAAGTGTGCGTGTGTGCATGTGTTCATGTGTGCATGTCTGCATGTGTTCATGTGTGCATGTGTACATGTGTTCATGTGTGCATGTGTTCATGTGTTCATGTGTGCATGTGTTCATGTGTGCATGTGTTCATGAGTGCATGTGTGCATGTGTTCCTGTGTGCATGTGTGCATGTGTTCATGTGTGCATGTGTTCAAGTGTGCATGTGTGCATGTGGTCATGTGTGCATGTCTGCATGTGTTCATGTGTGCATGTGTACATGTGTGCATGTGTTCATGTGTGCATGTGTTCATGAGTGCATGTGTGCATGTGTTCCTGTGTGCATGTGTGCATGTGTTCATGTGTGCATGTGTTCAAGTGTGCATGTGTGCATGTGGTCATGTGTGCATGTCTGCATGTGTTCATGTGTGCATGTGTACATGTGTGCATGTGTTCATGTGTGCATGTGTTCGTGTGTTCATGTGTGCATGTGTTCATGTGTGCATGTTTGCATGTGTGCATGTGTTCATGTGGTCATGTGTGCATGTGTTCCTGTGTGCATGTGTGCATGTGTTCATGTGTGCATGTGTTCATGTGTTCATGTGTTCAAGTGTGCATGTGTTCAAGTGTTCAAGTGTGCATGTGTGCATGTGTTCATGTGTGCATGTCTGCATGTGTTCATGTGTGCATGTGTACATGTGTTCATGTGTGCATGTGTTCATGTGTTCATGTGTGCATGTGTTCATATGTGCATGTTTGCATGTGTGCATGTGTGCATGTGTTCATGTGTTCATGTGTGCATGTGTTTATGTGTTCATATGTGCATGTGTTCATGTGTAAATGTGTGCATGTGTACAAACATCCTGTACAGATGGTAAAGTGTGCTTCCTGTCTCCCTCTCACAGGTGCTGAGGTATTGTTGGATGGGAGCAGCAGGGAACCTGAGGTCACTGACACAAATAGTGACCATGATGATGCATGTGTAGTGGCACAAGCATGTTTGACAGGGTCTGTCAGTGGTCCACCAATCGACAGTACACAGCTTTCCACCCCATCTATGTGCACATATGTACTACCATTACATCCCTCAACACCAGTGGCTTTAGGTGAGGAACAGCATATGGTAGGCATTGACCAGGAAAGTGTGGTATCTATGGCACATGCAACCCCACACAGCAGCCATGCCCAGACACCCAGAACGGTACCACATAGGCATATGTCCAGGGGTTCTCGTGGGAGCATCGCTGGCCGTAATGCCCCTGGCAGGCGTGCTTGCTCAGATCTCACAACCTTAGGTATGTTCCGGGCTGTGATGCAAGCACAGGCACGTATGGAATGGTACACCAGGCAGGGACTAAGGGCGCAGAGGGCTCATAACACCGCGATCAATGACAGTATCCATGACCTTGCCGGTGCCATCCGCAATTACACTGATGTCATTGATAGACGTTGGGGGGAGACACTAGATGTCCTCCGCAATGTTATGTCCATGTGCCAGGACAGTGCAGGACGGCTGGGACATCGAAGTGGACTTATGCCAGCAACATCCTCAGCTGGCAGCCATCGTGGATGACACCCAAGTGCCAGCCGCTCCCGTAGTGCCAGTACCAGCCCCAGCAATGTTGTGGCTGGGCTGTCAGTAGGCCGTCCGAGACAACCATGTGCACGTGGCTCTGGCCAGTCCCAGCAGGGACATGGGTCCAGTCAACATCCCTCTGCCTCTGACGATAGTACTCAGTCTGGCTTAGTACCCGATACTGTCCGTGTCACCCCTGCCAGGCACAGGTACTGTGTCCATGGCTAGAGACAGTGATTTGTACAGCCTGGCAGGTACAGTCTGTGGCTGTCGCACAAACTCCTGCATTTGGCAGCCACAATGGGGGTACTGTGTGCATGCAGACACACACACATATTACCAACACGTAGGGCTAACACATACACACACACATCACATCAACACTGACCCATACTGTACTGTTGTCCCTCACATATACACACACACACACACACACACACACACACACACACACACACACACACACACACACACATACATGTTGATTGGATGGGTCATTGTCGGACTTTGGAAAAACAATCACACACCCTGTGCATATGATGAAACTGTGCCACCTCCTGTCATTTTTGACAGTGATGCAGGAACAGGATAACATGGTGCTGATGCACAGGGTGACCTACTAGCAGTGTAGCAATGTTAGCATGTTGTGAGCAGTAAAGTGTAATGATATCCTTGTAGGTGTATCTGAGCAGGCATGATGCATCACAGCAGTGATTATCAATTTCGTATTGTTTACACCAGTGTTAATTCCAAACATGGATTGTCCACACATGTGCCAGTTGGCTGATGTGTGTGGTACTGGCAGCATGTGTCATTGAGTGGATGTTACATGTGTGATGTGTGGAGTACAGATTTCAAGGTGTACATTTGTGAACATGGTGAAGGTGCACTGTTTGCATGTATGTGTATGGTGGGCACATGGGAAGGGTGACATGCCCTGTATTACACAGTGTCAATACTTCATATTTCCTATTGGTGTCCAGTATGCATGTCACTACACATATGTCACAACTTGGGTACACATGTGTGTATGACATGGTATGACACTATGCTGTGGGTGATACTGTTGATATCGGTTATTGGTTAGCATTCTGGTAGTGTACATAACCTCAACAGCCTGATTTTAACCAATCATTAGATGATGGCTTGACAACTGACACACAGCTTTAGGATACACAGTAGCATTAGAATCTTTCCGGTATTGTACTATACCAGTTACCAGTGGTAATGACCACCACACATTCCCGTGACCACTCCTGTTTGGCATGTGTCTGTCCTAGGTACAAGCAGACACACTAGGGATATGTATGTCCACATCTGGTGATGCATACAGTGGCCTACAAAGCATTCCCCGGATTAGACACTTATCCTCCACAAGGGTATCATACAGGCACATACCTGTTGACAAACCCATGTTGTGAAGCTATGAGCCAACAATAGCATAGTCATCCACATTTATTACACATAGTATCCTGATAGTACCACATTGGTAGTAGCACACAACATGTAGCAGGGGTACTGATGTGTACAAACAGCCACATGTGATTTCATCTGTCCTTTGATATTCACATTCCCAAAGATATGCTGATGTCCCTCAGTGTATCACATAAGCAATAATGGGTCTGTATGCATGTACATGGAGATGTTGTATACCTACAATGAATGGCCATTATTGACAGACTGTGTTGTGTTTGAACATGTCTATCATATGCCACAGGCATACACCCACACTCACACTATTCTATAACAACTGTCAGGTGTGTGTGTGACACAGATGACCTAGGGCACAGCTCACTACAGTGGCTGGACTTGTCACATACATACATATGTGAGCTACGGTCCAAGAAGCAACAGCAACAACTGTCAATGGTAACAGATGTAGTCGTGTTGACAGCAGGCTTCACACCTATGAAGTGAATGAGGTGACATGTACATATATGTCTTGGCCACACAGTTACCAATTTAGGTCACATGTACATATATGTATTTGCCACACAGATACCTGCAGTGTGCAATGCACATACTGTTGTTTTACTGATATGTCATACAGTAGTAAAAGCAAAACCCACGACACATTGCTCAACAGTGTCACACACACACACACACACACACACACACACACACACACACACACACACACACACACACACACACACATGTAGAATTCAAACCCCTGCCTACCTATGTCATGGTACTAGACAGATATGCATTACCACAATGCACCATAAGCTTTACTGGGAGTTTTCATTTTCACTACTGTATTTATGGGATACTGACATCATCAAACTGGCCAAAGGGGAATTCACCTGTTTCAGTGTGTTTTCACAGTCTCCAAAAAGGCCACTCCTGGGGCGTGGCCAAGGATGAACACAGGATAGCAGCAGATTTCTTCAGCTCCACCAATTTCATTACACTGACAGGAATTAATTACTTAAAAAATTAATTTTTGAAGTAATTTTCTTTCTAAATACGTTTGTTTTATATAGTTCTTGAACTATATCTAAAAAAGAAAGGAAATCTTAACAATATTCCTGTCAGAAATCACTGTGGAAATTTTCCTGTCAGTTTATCAGTCTGAAATGAGTTCCAGTAAGACAAATTCTCAAGACTCCAGCATCAAGAAAGAACTTCAGTCTCTGATAATTATAATCCAGCAACTTACTGATAAAATGGATAAAATGGATACTAAAATAGACACCTTCATAGAACAAACTACAAAACAAATAGACCTGTTACATACAGACCTGCAACAACAGAAGAACCAGATGACAGGCTTAGAAGAAGCTGTGAATGACATGGAAAATAGAATCCAAGAAGAGGAAATCAACATTGAGTTTCTGCTGAAACAAAATACACATTTACAAACAAAGCTGGATGACCTGGAAAATAGATCTAGGCGCAATAACATTAGGATTTTTGGACTGCCAGAAAATATTGAAGGTAACAATATTACTTCTTTTTAACAACTTGGCTCCTAAAACTTTAGACTTACCAGAAGCATTCTCTTTTGGTATCGAAAGAGCACATAGATCTATAGCTAATACTAACTCTAACAAAAAATATCCTAGATCAGTTATAGTTAGATTTCTATCATCTTTTGATAAAGAGATGGTTCTTAAATCTGCTTGGGCTAAAGCTCCTGTTAAGATTAATGAGACAACTGTGCGTTTTGACAATGACTATTCTTCCATGGTAATAGCTAAAAGAAAAGTTTTTCTGCCACTAATAAGGGAGCTTAAAAAAGCACAGTTTAAAACATACCTTCTGTTTCCTGCCAAGTTTAAAATCTTCCTTCCTGATGGTCCTAAGGTTATCGATGATTTAGACTCTGCTTTACTGTTTGTCAAAGAAAAAAGGATTTTGGATAAAATAGAAGAAATGGAATGGGCTAGTTCTTCATTAAAGAGATTGGCAACTGAAGCTTCGTGGAAGACTTCAGAGAAGAAGAAGAGACTAAAAAACAAATTATTTGTTATATGTTTTTTTTCTCTCTCATCATTTTAGTTCATTATTAATCTTTTTGAATATAGTTCCTGCATTTCCAGAAAGCCACAGATATTTTGGAAAAGATTTAATCAAAGTTATTCTCTATGTGCAAAGAAATGTTTTGTTTCATAACCAGTCAAAATACCTGAAGATTTAATGGCAAGCTGTGATTCAATTTGTTTCTCTTTCTGAAAAGAAGTAAGGTTAGTAATTTGATACATTTTTTTATCTTTACCTTTTTTTCCTTCTCCTTTTATTATTTTCTTTGTTTAAACAATGACATTCTATTTAGATTATGTAGTGGGTAAAGGGTGGGGAGGGCAGGGAGAGAACAGTAATGAAAATATCATTAATAGAATAATAACATATTTATTCCTTGTAAAAGTTTTTATAAGTTCTTCAAATGCTATTTCTAATAATACTTTCTTGATTATACTGCTTATGCCTGTTTGTAAATAATCTGTTATGCTTTAACTAATAATAATCAGAACTAAATAAGAGTAAATAATATGTTTTAATTTTAACTCTATTAATATAAACAGTAAGTAACATTCCATTGTATATACTTCTTACAGCTTTCTCTTACATTTTTTTATTTCTGCCTCACTCCCTTTTATTTTCTACTCTCTTTTTCTTTTCTTTATTAATATATAGAAATGCTTCTGATTGTGTGGGCACAGTGAATAATAGGATTTGTATGAAAATTGAGTTGGGAGAAGAATGTTGATTTTTATTGCTTGTTGGTAATTTTGGGCTTAATTTCACTTACATAGAGGCTGTAATGATCTGTGGAATACATTGTGAAGGTTTTGTCATGTTTAGATGCATTTACACGGCTAAATGAATGTTTGTCACTAGTTTTTAATAAGTTTCCCGCCAAAATGTTAAGAGAGACAATCTGAGATGTGGGCTGTCTCATGCACAGTGTTCATGAGTTACTTCAGAAGCTTCAGCTCACAGAATTCTCACAGAGAAACTGAAAGCAGTTAGTATAACCTTTGACATAGTTATCACACTGACACACCACAGATTCAGGAAAATACTCTATTTATAAAATATGTCAGTTATAATGTTTTGTTTCATAACTAGTCAAAATATCTGAAGATTTAATGGCAAGCTGTGATTCAATTTGTTTCTCTTTCTGAAAAGAAGTAAGAGGCTGTAATGGTCTGTGGAATACATTGTGAAGGTTTTGTCATGTTTACATGCATTTACACTACTAAATGAATGTTTGTCACTAGTTTTTAATAAGTTTCCCGCCAAAATGTTAAGAGAGACAATCTGAGATGTGGGCTGTCTCATGCACAGTGTCCATGAACTACTTCAAAAGCTTCAACTCACAGAATTCTCACAGAGAAACTGAAAGCAGTTAGTATAACCTTTGACATAGTTATCACACTGACACACCACAGATTCAGGAAAAATACTCTATTCATAAAATATGCCAGTTATAATGAGTCTAAATGATGTAGTTTCTTGTAGTAAGTAAATGTCTTATTTTAGAAGGCATAGAAAATGAAACATTTATTTAAATGTTTTGAAAATCTACTTAACAGCAGCATAATAATCTGTGTTAAAAATTTGTGTTCCAAACATATACTTTACTATAACTCATTTAATTCATCTGATTGACAAGCATAAATAATCTTATAACTATATTCTGGAAGAAATGTCATGTGATATATTTTAAAGCAGTAGGTTAGCATGATTATAAAATCTGGTTACTAAAATGTGTTTGCTGTGCATTATTTTGTATAAAGCAGACAGATTTATTCTAGGGACAGCAAGTAGGATAGTGCTCAACAAAGACACAACTCAGTGAGATCAGATATATATATATGTGTGTGTGTGTGTGTGTGTGTGTGTGTGTGTGTGTGTGTGTGTGTGTGTGTGTATGCGTGTGTGAGTGTGATGGCTTTTTATATAATAATGCAAGTGTTTCTGAGAATCTGCATAACTATCCAATATGATTTATAATAATTTCTATGAATACAATATTTTACTCTATTGACAAAATGAATGTTTGCCACAAGTTTTAATAAGTTTCCCGTAAAATGTTAAGGGAGACAATCTGGGATTTGGGCTGTCTCATGCACAGTGTCCATGAACTACTTCAAAAGCTTCAACTCACAGAATTCTCACAGAGAAACTGAAAGCAGTTAGTATAACCTCTGACTTAGTTATCATACTGACACACCACAGATTCAGGAAAAATACTCTATTCATAAAATGTCAGTTATAATGAGTTTAAATGATGTAGTTTCTTGTAGTAAGTAAATGTCTTATTTTTGAAGGCATAGAAAATGAAACATTTATTTAAATGTTTTTGAAAATCTACTTAACAGCAGCATAATAATCTGTGTTAAAAACTTCTGTTCCAAACATATACTTTATTATAATTCATTTAATTCATCTGATTGACAAGCATAAACAATTTTATAATTCTATTCTGGAAGAAATGTCATGTGATATATTTTAAAGCAGTAGGTTAGCATGATTGTAAAATCTGGTTACTAAAATGTGTTTGCTGTGCATTATTTTCTATAAAACAGACAGATTAATTCTAGGGACAGCAAGTAGGATAGTGCTCAACAAGGACATAACTCAGTGACATCATATATATATGTATATGTGTGTGTGTGTGTGTGTGTGTGTGTGTGTGTGTGTGTGTGTGTGTATGTGTGTGTGTATGTATGTGTGTGTGTGTCTGTGTGTATGTGTGTGATGGCTTTTTTTTTTTAATAATGCAAGTGTTTCTGAGAATTTGCATAACTATGCAATATGATTTATAATAATTTTTATGAATACAATATTTTACTCTATTGACAATAATGAGTTTAAGTAAATGCTCATATACAAACAATTCAAGATTTTTTTTTTTGGAAGCTGTTAATAGTATTCACATGACAGAAAATAGATGCATCTTAATATATGTAATGTCTGAATCATATTAGCCAAAGTTTTTGATTTAAATGAATGTTAGAACCTAATTTTCTCTCCTCTTGATTTCTAACATCAAGATTATTTGAATGCTATTTGAATACAAGTGTTATATATTACATAGATCTATATAGTAGTATGAACAGTTTTAAAAAAAAAAAGTTTATTTTAGTATATATGATGCTGTTTTACCAAATGTGTAGTTTTGTCTTGATAGATAATTGAATTGAAAACTGTTAACCTCAGTTAAATATAACTAGTATTAAATTGATAAGGTGGTAGCTGAGGTACTGCTGCTTAGGGTAGGGGTTAACTTGAGTAGTAAATACTACTCTAAGTTGGAGTTTTCAACTCCAGGCTGGATGCAAGGTTTAATCCTTACATTATTTTCACTTGTTCATTGTTATATGTATATAGTTTTGACATCCACAATATATTTTGTACACTCATTGTCACTACAAACAAAATTGAATCCTATACAAAATCCCATAAGAGATTTAATAAATACAGCTATATTTAAAGGTACACCTAAAAGAGGAGATGTAACATTATTTATCTTGTTGTTTGTTATTTCGATCATAAGATTCTTGAGGAATTTCTTTAAACATTAATGGATTGAATAATCCATGTAAAAGGGCAAGCCTAATAAGATACATTAATTTACACAAGGCCAATCTAGTCTTCCTGCAAGAAACCCATCTCTTGAAAAAAGATATTGATAAACTAGCCACTAATAAGTATACAGTATTGGTTAGTTCAGAGCACACTCAGAAAAAAAGAGGAGTGGCTATTTTATGGAATAAAAGTATGCCCATTCCTAAAACCATTAAGTCTTTTCAGGATGACAAAGGAATGTTTTGTATGGTTACAATACAAATTAATGGGAAGACTTACACTTTAATTAATGTATATTGGATACCTGGAATTGGTATTAATACAGTGAAACATCATATTGATAAGACCATATCATTCTCTATAGGGGATATTATTTTAGCTGGTGATTTTAATTGTATACTACATGAAAGTGATACTACCACTATAAGGAAAAGAAGAATTACATCTAATGCAAAACACTTAAATGATTTTGCTAATTCTTATCATTTGAATGATATTAATAATCAGATAGATTCAAAATCATTACTATACACCTTTTTTTCTAACAGATACAAAACTTATTCAAAAATAGATAGGGTCTTTATTTCTAACCAGATGGTAACAGATTTAATTAATTCCAAAATCATTTCATGTCCTATATCTGATCATAACTCAATTGTTTTTGAATTCATGATAAAAATACTCATAATGTTCAGATCAAAAGGATACCAGCATACTTAACTCAGCTAAAAGACTATAAAGAATATATACTTTCAGAAGTACAACATTTTCTAGACATAAATAATACTCCTGAAGTCTCCATTGTCTATGTTTGGGATGCCTTAAAATCATATCTATATGGACAAAGTATCAGATGGTATAATAATAAAAGGAAATCTTGGGATAAGGAATTGTTAGATATTCAAAGTAAATTAGACTCTTATAAACATAATAATAAAGAAAATATTATGGACAAGAAAGTTATTGAAGAAATAAACAAACTAAATGAGAAATACAAAGAAATTTTAACTCATAAAGTTAAAATAACTTTAGAGAAATACAAGTTTTGTCTTATTCAATAAGCCCCAAATACTTACATAGACTTAAAAATAAAACAAAAGATTGAATAAACAAAACCATATCAAAGAAATCTTTTCTCTAAGGAAAAGAAGAATGTTTATAGTATACCAGAAATACTGGATGAATTTAGAAATCACTTTCACAAGATTAACCATAACAACATTAACATGGAACCTAAAGATAAAATAAAGGAGTTTATAACCACAAACATGAATAAAAAGCTTAATAAACAACAGATTAAACTATTGGACAAGAGTATTTCATATACAGAAGTTATTACACAAATAAATAAGCTTAAATCAAACAAAGCACCGGGTAATGATGGTATTATACCAGAGATATATAAAATCCTTTCTAAAACTACATATTCATTAATACATAAGGTTTTTATTTTGGCCCAAACTGAGTTAATAACCCCCCCAATCTTGGCAATATACATTTATTTCACCAATTTTAAAACCTAATAAAGATCCAACTAGATGTTCTTCATATCGACCCATCTCATTACTTAATGTTGATTATAAAATGTTTATGAGTATTTTTGCTGATAGATTGAAGAAATCATCCCCGGCATTATAGATATAGATTAGACGGGCTTCATTGTAAATAGAAATACTTTTGATAATATAAGAAGAACTTTAACATTAATTGATTTTGCAAATAGGAAAAAGAAAGATTTAACACTTATTAGTCTTGATATAGGTTCAGCATCTGATTCAGTAAGTTGGGACTATCTGTTTACCTTACTGAAATGCACAAACTTCTCTGATGCATTTGTAAATTTAATTGAGCATTTATACAAAGGAACGCTGGCTTATATTAAGGTAGGAACATATGTTTCACAAAAAATACCCATTCTTAAAGGTACAAAGCAAGGATGTCCACTTTCTCCACTATTATTCGCTTTAGTAATGGAGCCTTGGGCTAATTTGATTAGAAACAGTACTGACATAGAGGGTTTTGAAATAGACGAAAATACAACATCAAAATTTCAACTTTTTGCAGATGATGTTCTAATTACATCAGCAGGATCTAATTCTTCTATGCAGTCTTTATTTGATAAAATGATGAATTTTAAAAGTATTTCTGGTTTAATATTCAATGAAGAAAAACTAAAATACTACCTATATATACACGAAAAATATTCTCATTAGTGATTTTACTAAATATGTACCCAATTCAGGTCAGATAACTTATTTAGGTATAATACTATCTAAAGATATTAAATCTATTATATATAATAACTATAATACCTGTTTTCTTAATATACAAAATCTTTTTAATACCTGGAATAATATGTTTTTACTATGGAGGAGAGACTTATAATTATTAAAATGATAATATTCCCAAGATTTTATACTTAATACAATCAATAATACTTTCACCTACAAAAATAATTATCAAGAAACTGAATACACTAATGTTAAATTTCTTATGGGCACCTAATAGACCTAGGATTGCATTAAAGAAACATACTAATAGCTGGTCTCAAGGGGGTATTTCTTTTCCAGACTTTAATTTATATATTATCTCTTCTATTATAAAAGTTATTACTTTATTAATAGATCAGTCATATATCACAAAATGGAAAGATTATTGGGAGCTAATTAGCATGCACTTCATGAAAATCTCCTTACATAAAAATATGATTGTAAATAACTCCATGTTGTGGTTGCTAAAGGAATTTTGTACTTCACCTATTACACCTAAACATATGGTTTGTTACCCATTAAATATTATTATTAGTTATCGTAACTTTATATTCATGCACCCTAAGTATAGGGAATGGAATTTTATTGTATTCCCTATAATGTATACTCAGGGTATGCTTATGTCATCTACTTCTGAAGGAGCTCATTTAGCTATAGATAATGATCTAAAGTACTGGTATCAGCTGATATCTGATAATAAAGTTAAAAATCTAGATTTCTTAAAACAAGAATTTGATCTAAGAGAAACTTGCTGGTTAGAGGTTCAGATCTTTAGACAACATCTCATTGATAGAATAGATCTAATGTCTATAACAGTTAAAGAATCTATTCCAAAACTGATTGATTACTTGATATTAAATTTACAGCATAAAGTTTCTGATAAAGGTAAACTTTCATATATACATAAAATTATCAGACAAGAAACTTTTTACAGTGTAGATTCATACTGGAATTATTTCACCTCTATTAATGGGAACCCACCAACTCAACAAGATAAACAATATATATTGGAATCTGCTTATAGAACTACATATTCCATTGTCTGGAGACTTTATACATGGAAATTTTTACATAGATCTTTTTATACACCTTTGATGATGAATAACATAAATAATAAAGATAATCTATGTAAGAGATGTAATGTAGAAATTAATGCTGACTGGGCTCATATGTTTTATGACTGTATGAAGTTGAAAGAATACTGGAAGTCAATTAATGAATTTTTGCAGGCTCTTTTTACAGATAATTTCATTATTTCTAAGTCTCTTATATTATTCAACACACCTCTACCTCAATGTGTTAAAAAGATTAAGCTTCCCTTGTTATGGTCTATCCTAGCAGTGGCCAGGAAAATAATAACTAGAAATTGGATTTCAGATACACCTCCTTCGTTCAATGAATTTAAAAATGTTATGAATATAATGTGCCATATGGAAATAAGCACAATTAGAATGAGAACAACTAGAAAAACATCATATTATATTGTATGGGATAATTTACAAAATTTGTTAAAAAAATTCTAATTTCAATAGCACGGTATTTTAGTTTAATTAATTGATCTGATTGTAGTGGATGTCTTTGTAAATACTTTAGTTGTTTTGTTGAATATTATAATAATACCTATTTTTAATTACTTGTATAAAATTGTTATGATATTTCTCTTATATGTTAAAACAATAAACCTGTTTTGAAAAACAAAAAGGCCACTCCTCTCATAGGATTAGGCACACACACATACACCCCCACACACTAAGCATTTGCAGGATTCAAACCCCGACCTAATTATGTTATGACACTAGGGAGATACGCATTAACACGACACGCTATATGCTTTACTGTAATGTAAGTATTCATTTCCAAAGCTGTATTTGTGGGATACTGACATCATCACACTTGGCAAAGAGGTATTCACCTCTCCTAATGTGTTTTCACAGTCTCCAAAAAGGCCACTCCTCTCAAAGTGAATCGCACACACACAGAGGATTCAAACCCCTACCTAACTATGTTATGATACTAGGGAAATACGCATTAACACGACACACTATATACTTTACTGGGCATATGCATTTCCAAAGCTGTATTGGTGGGATACTGACATCATTACACTTGGCAAAGAGGAATTCAACTCTCCTAATGTGTTTTCACAGTCTCCAAAAAGGCCACTCCTCTCAAAGGGAATCTTATAAACACAGGATTCAAACCCCTACCTAACAATGCTATGACACTAGGGAAATACGCATTAACACAACGTGCTATATGCTTTACTGGGAGCATTCATTTCCAAAGCTGTATTTGTGGGATACTGAAATCATCACACTTGGCAAAGAGGAATTCACCTCTCCTAATGTGTTTTCACAGTCTCCAAAAAGGCCACTCCTCTCAAAAGGAATTTTACACACACACATTCACAAGATTCAAACCCCTACCTAACTATGTTATGACACTAGGGAAGATACACATTAACACGACACGCTACATGCTTTACTGTGAGCATTTATTTCCAAAGCTGTATTTGTGGGATACTGACATCATCACACTTGGGAAAGAGGTATTCACCTCTCCTAATGTGTTTTCACAGTCTCCAAAAAGGCCACTCCTTTCAAAGGGAATTACACACACACAATCAGCAATTGCAGGATTCAAACCCCTACCTAATTATGTTATGATGCTAGGGAGATACGCATTAACACGACACGCTACATGCTTTACTTGGTGTTTTAATCTCCACTGCTGTATTTGTGGGATACTGACATCATCAGACTTGGCAAAGAGGTGTTCATCTCTTTTAATGTGTTGTGAAAGTCTACTTCTCCCAAAGGGAATCACACACACACACACACACACACACACACACACACACACACACACACACACACACACACACACACACACACAGCAATTACAGGATTCAAACCCCTACCTATGTTATAATACTAGAGAGATACACATTAACATGACACACTATATGCTTTACTGTGTGGTTTCTATTCTCCTGCTATATTTGTAGAATGCTGACATCATCAGACTGGACATGGTAATGGGTGTGCACTTAGTGTTATGCAATCCCAGGAATGAACCTTGTGGGTCAGCAGGTGTGAACTTCTTGAACAGGAATCCACAATTCATAGCTTGTGTGATCTATCTGTGGACAAATTGCCATTCCTTCATATGACAATACATATTTATGCACAGATTGTTGGTTTTGTGGATACAACATGTGTCTGTGATGTTGATAAAGGGCTATTCAAAGTCCATGTGGGACCTGTGTTGCTCCTTTCAGTGATGTATGTCCTGGGTGGCTGCCTTGAAAATTATCTAGCAGGTTTGGGGAACATGATCTGCTCATTAACATACCACAGACGTTTGGGTTGTGTGTTTGTCAGATTACAATAGCTCTGTTCCTGACTGAAATCATGATGGACTCCATGGCCTAGCAGTTCGGACTTCACAGGCTTATAGGACTATAGTTCCCATGGTCTGTTGTGCACCAACACTTGTGGGGTGTGCCACATGTTGCTGTAACACATTCAACAGTGTAAGATCCTGCAGAGAGTGTGAGGCTCAACAGACTGTTCAGGTGCAGGGTCTGTTTGTTCTGTTGTTCACTTATGACACATATGGGGAAACAATGTTATCCACGTGATGGGATTCATTTGACTTTGGGAGGAGCAGTTTACACATTCTACATGTGATATCTCCTGGTATGATAATAGTGCCTTTTGTCACTGGGAGGTGGGTATGTATGTATGGGCCTGTCTGACAGGATGTTGACATTGTCAGTCAGGTATAGTTGACCCTGACTCAGGACATATATGACTGTACATTGCTATTTCTGACATAGCTGAAGGAGGTGTAATGTTTCTGTCTGTACTCCTTCACAGATAATTTTTCCAAAGCAACGACAAACCTGAACACTAAACCCCTGTTATACTCTTTTACACACTTAACACACTACTGATCCTTTGTGATCAGTCAACAGTGTGTGTCATCATTATATCCTGGCATGTCCAATGGTCGGTTTCGTGTGTACTCTCCAGTCCAGCTGGTGCATATTGGAATTTTGACGCATTGTTACAACTGCCTTATGTACACAGAGAACCCTGTCCTCCTACCAACAAACTCAAATATATGTGAGAGACGCAACTGTATAGACAGACAGGAGGCTGAGCTCTCCCAAGCCGTGACTGGCACAGTCTATCAGGTGGTGAAGGTAACCACACACACCCCAAATCCAGTCTCACATGGACCTATGATGACAGCAAACCAAATATATTACCACACAAAGACATATTTGGAGCCTCTACATATACTCTGCCTAAGCAGCAGAGACATCCAAAGCAGACACACAAACAACTGCTAACCCACAACCATACACACATATCACATAGTTCACAAAGTCAGTGTGCCACACAGTCACTGCCCTTAGGTCTACACAACACACTTCATACACTTGTATTAGGTGACTGTAATTGTCGGTCACACTGACATCCCACTCACCAGGCTGAACAAGGAGAAGGTCACTTTGTGCTGTCTGTTGGGTGCCAGGATCTGCCACATGATACATGCACACTTGTCAGTCCACTGCGAGTACAAATATGGCTCCATCATTGACCATGCTGGTGTATAAACCCTCAGACATTCCTCCTTGGACTACATGACAAGTGACATAGAGGAGCTCTCTGATCATGTAGCCTAGGCCAGTATGACCCTGACCTTGTGTAGCATCTTACCCTCACCAAGAAGTATGTCACAGTATACAGACAAACTGATCACTTTTAACAGTTGGCTAACATATTGGTGTCATTCAAAGGGGATCCAGTGTCTGTCAGCCTGGGATTACATGCTCGACATGCCACATAAATTCGCTATGGACACCATGCACCTGTCACCCCTAGGCTTTCACAGACTGGCTAAGGCTCCTGCCACACCCATAGTGGCTGTTTGAAGAGAGGCTCAGAAGACAAAACCACCTCCATAGACATTACAGGGTAAAGGAAATGGAGAGTAATGCTGCTCAACAAAAGATGTCTAACCCTCAGAATGCATGCACTCAGGACTCACATCAGTAGGGAGACTGTCGATATATGTGCAGTAACAGACACCTGGTTCAGGCTCTCAAAAGCACACCAGCACTACCAGGTTTTACTTCATACCATGGTTTTTGGACACAAGACTCGGACCGGACAACAACAATAGGGGGGTATTCATATACATCATACATACACACACCTCCAGGTTGGTAGCACTGCACAAAGCATCGGGGAACGTACATGTGCTACTGACAGTGGGCCAAACTGCATTTCAGTTTGTAGACTGCTACAAACCACACTCCCAAACTCGGGAACAACACTCGTTATTCCTGGGAACACTGGGGAATGTGAAGGTCTCTCCAAACACCATTATATTGTGTGACTTCAAATACACAAACATTGACTGGGAATACTTCTCAAGCACTGACACCCTCGCACAACAGTTGCTAGGATTGTTACACTCAAATGCTATGGCAGAACTGGTCACCACAACCACAGGGGGTTAAAACATGTTGGACCTGATCATCACCAACATGGGGACTCTATGTTCTACACCAGAGGTATACCTCTCATTGTTATGGTCAGAACATACAGTCATCTCACTGGCCATACATGTCCCATACACACACACATCCTAGGTGATCTCAGTGATGTACTCCGCATGAGCAAACATCACACTTATACAAACCGAGGTGGTATCCATCAAAGACCCTGGGACAGTGTTAATTACTGCTCAGACCACTTAATCCTTTACAAACCCATTCTATGGACAACTACTGGAATGCATGGATAGTGCTATCCCAGATAACTACAAGACTCACTCCTCCAAAGGCAGGGGACCTGTCTGGTAGACCATGGCCATTAATGAGCTATACAAGGACAGGAGGAGGCTACTACATGATAGAGCACAATCCCAATCAGGAAGGCATCTCTGATCAGTACTATGGAATAGCTATGATCACTTGTTGATTCATCTAAGGGCAACTTCTAACAGACACTTGCAACAGACACTATGGACAATCACAAGGCCTTCTTTAGTTATGTCAGGGACCTGGGTGGGAACTCACAGATATGCTGTGAGTTACTGCATAATGACAAAATATACAGTGAACCCACTGACATTGCAAACATCCTGGCAAACAGGTTCAGTGGGAATGTTTCCCCACCATCCCCCCTGCAGTGCACATGTCCATCCCAACAGGGTGTAGCCTCCCTGACATCACAGATGAACAGGTGAGTGCTGCCCTCTCCATAGCAGGCAACACAGCATCAATAGGACCAGACGGTGTCCCGGACTGCGGCTTACATGAGATTCCAGACGAACTTCACACTCACATTATATCACTGTTCAATATCAGAGTTACTACAGGATATGTACCCAAGGAATGGCGTACAGCAACAGTGTTCCCGCTCCACAGTGCTGGTGCCACAAGGGACCATGGACAATATTGCACTATATGCCTAACTATCCTGGTCTGCTAAGCTATGGAGCGTATCATCATGGAACACATACACATAGACATTGTGAACCTACAGACACTGGATCCTACACAATTTGGCTTTGTTGTGGGCAGATCTTGACTCTTGTACCTGTTTGATGTCTTTAAACAGTTAACAGGTCCATAGATGTACAGAGGGTTGTCCACACAGCCTACATGGAGCTCTCACAACAGTTCAACACAATACCCCACTCGGCCATTATACATAAGCTCACCGGCTTCAATATCTACACATATGTCACAAGATGGATTGCTAACTGGATCATGGATAGCACCCACATGGTCAGTATTGCAGGTGCCATGTCTGACTACACACCAGTTACACGTGGCATCCCACAGGGCTCAGTCCTGGGACCTCTCTTGTTCCGTATATATTTCTGAGACGTACTGGCTAACACAGGAGTAATATGGCTGCCCATGTTTGCAGATGACTGCAAACTGTGTGCCATAATTGACTCCCCAGCTGGCACAAGCATCCTCAAAAAATGTCTCACAGAGATGGATAACTGGTGCCAGAGCCATGGCCTACAGCTACCTTCCTTTAGATGCATAGTCATCACCTCTGGTAATAACAATGTGCCACACATTACCACATAGGTGATGGATGATACATCATGTACGGTGTGTGTGATTTGTGATTTGGGGACATGAATAGTTAGTACTTTCACCTTTGACATTCACATTGCCAATGTTGTTGGACACACCTTCTATATAGCCCACCTTATCCCATAAGGTTTTACATCTAGTTCAGGTGGGGTCATTGTGCCCCTATACTCATCAGGCCCCTGTTTGGATACAATGCCCCATTTTGGATGTACCTTACCCAACACCTGCAGCAACTGTAATGTCCACAAATGTACCTAACCAAGTGGATCTAGGGACTCACACAGATGGTATGCGCAGTTTGAATATGGTGACCCCATCTCTCCTCAGTTGCTTACTGCCTACTTGGAGGCAATCTGTGCCTGTTGTTTGAAGCCATGTCCATCACAGCGTTATTGGACAGACTCCACATCAGGATATCAAAGTCCCTTACAGCTACACGCGCCAGGGACGGGAACATCAGCACTGATGTTAATAGGACATGCTGGAGGGGAAGATTCCCATCCCAGAGGCTCCACTCACTCTGGAATGAGATCCCAGTCCCACATACGCAGAGACACACACTGACCACCTACAGGTGACATCTTCACAGGTGGATGGGTGATCGTATGTTTAGCCCTGGGATATGTTCTGGGTCCCTGCTAGACAGAGGCAGAATAAAATAAACATATGTGGGATATCTTGTGTGACCTACTATTCACAGGCACAGTCTACTAATCTAGCAGGGTTGCAAAAGATAAACACACTGTGGCTAGGCTTATACATGCCCTAGGGCAGATAGCCTAGTGTCAACCTCTGAACCTATGCTAATGTTCGGGATGCACATTGTTCAGTGATGGTACTGATTGCAGGTTTTGTTTCTTCCTTGCTTTCCCACTTTCTATGAACAGCCTAAGTATCTGCATAACATATTTGATTATGACAGGGTTTCACTATATTATATATGTGTCTGTTGTCATATCATTGTGTGCATATGGTGGATTGGTGAATAGTGTGAGGTTCCTGGGTTGACACATGCAACTGACGGATATGTGTGGCCCACTGCTGTACTCAGACATGCCCTGTGTGAGCATGCCCAGTTCAGACTTTCAGTGTTTTGTTACCTGACATTTGTTTCATATATTCAAGTGTGTGAGCATGTCCAGTGTGACCTTGCAGTATGTTGCTGTCTGAGGTCCACTACATTTGTTGATGTGTGTGAACATTGCCAATATTAACATTTATACTATATGTGTGTCGAATATCAGGTGCTATTCTTACTGCAGGCCTCACCTTTGTGTATTAACTCAACAGGGATTATGCTATGCCTGCAAGGTTTCCATGAGATACTTTGCATAGACTTATCAACATTTTTTCATACAAGCTGACCATTGGCATACTGTCATGGTTTAGTGATTCTGTACTATGACTATAGTGTACTGTATCCTGGGTTTGAGGACTGTCACTGCTTCATATTTTCATACATGGCAGAACAGACTGCTTCAAGAAAAGTGAAGCAAATATGAACATGTTTACCTGCTTTTGCTGAACTATGCCCAAATTTGACCAGACTTGCACAACATTGCTCATTGTTAACCAACATTGCTAAACAGTGCACAATATTGCTCAACATTGCCTGTAGTTGTGCTACTTAGTGTGTGCAATTTTGTTTACATATACTAAATAGTGGTGAGAGCTGTTTAGCACTGCTTTATATTGCTTAACACATAGCAATCATGACTCAAGTGGTGCTGCAGGGCTGCCTATGTTGGATGCACATTTTACACTCCGTATACATGTTTGTTAACAGGTAGTGTCAAGTTAGGCATCCCTTTTACTATATGTGCAAGGCGGAGAGAGGTATCATTTCCAGGGTTCTTACTGAGCCAGTGTATATGCTATGCATTGCCTCTTTGCCAAGGCCAAAGCATACTGGGCATGCCTCCTTCTGCCTACTGGGGCAGGCTCAGGTTGTTCCTCCTCTGAGTCACGTTCTGCCTGTGATGGCCTTGGCAATGGTGGGGTGCTGTTATGCCCAGCCCTATGCTGCTCCTGCTGCAGTTGTTTTCACAGGATCATATTGTGTAGCATAGCACATACCATGACTATTTGGGTACATGTAGTTGGTGAGTACTTCAAGGCTCCACCAGATGTGTCCAGGCACCGGAACTGTGACTTGAGCAGCCCAAACACATGCTCGATTACATTTCGTGTTTGTGCGTGTGCCACATTATGGCATTCCTGTTCAGGTGTGTGTGCATTTCTGATGGGTGTCATCAGCCACGGCTCAAGTGCATATCCAGCATCCCCCACTAGGTGACCATGAGGGATGTCCCCATTGGCAAATGTCTGGTACAGCTGTGTCAGATGCCAGATATGGGAGTCATGGTAGCTTCCAGGGCAGCCAGCACACACATTCATTATTATGCCCTGGGCATCACACATGACCTGGCAGTTGATGGAGCGGTAACCCTTGTGGTTATAGTAGACCCTACCCCGCTCACCAGCTGGTGCTTTGATGTGAATGTGCGTGCAGTCTATTGCACCCACTACCTCAGGGCATTCTGCTATTTGCTGAAAGACACGCATATTGCTGGCCAATACCTCACAGGAATTGGGGAAATATACATGCTCACCGACATGTACTGACATGGCATTCAGGAACTGGTGCAGTACCCTGGATGCTGATGCCTGTGAAATCCCCATCATATCACCAGTTGGTCTCTGGAAGGTACCTGTTGCTAGTATTCTTAGGCCAACACATACCTTGTTTTCCACTGGGATGGGTTCCCCTCTGTTGGTTCTGTGTGTGAGGCGTGGCCTGCACAGCTCAACAATTTGCTGCATGAGGTCTCTGTCCACTCTATAGCGTTCCACTATCTCCAGCTCATGTAGCCCTGGTAGGTTACCCTAGGCCTGTACACTCTTCTCCGTCTCCTCACTGTGGGTTGCTCAGCAGCATTTGCATTGTCACCACCCTCAGCATGTTGCATATGTTGCCTTATAACAGCAATGGCAGCCCCTAACATTTCTTTGTCTCAGTAAAGTTTTTCAGTTTTCACTTCTATTAGCTTACTGCAGTGTTGCAGTGTCTCTGAGAAAAACAAAGTGGAAAGTAGTTTGCTGAGTTTTAAGTGCTGGGCTGGGCTGGGCTAGTGTACTGCCTGTGTAATTGCCTGATTCTGATTGCTTTCTCCAGCTAGCTCTGCTAGTACTCCCTGGTTAACGTCCTACTATTTGTTGTGCTTCCTTTTCCCTTTCTGTTTCCTCAGGGGGGCAGCGCCGCGCACACAAGCACAAACACACGCACACCAGCTCACACGTGTGCACACATGCTTACATGGGCTACAACTTGCTTATTCTTTCTAACACACGTGCACACAGGTGCAAACGGGCTTACATGGGTTTCAACATCCTTACACTTGCTTACTCCAGCTTAAACGTGCGCACACAGGTGCACACACGCGCACAAAGGCTTACTCGGTTTTACAGGCACGCACACGCGTGCATACACATTGCAGGCATTTCTACAAGAAACTTTGGTGTTGTTCACGGCATACACCTTCAATTTCTTGCCTTTAGCTAGGGTACCTATTGACACACCTCTTCCAGTGATTAGTATCTGACAGCAGACACATGACACTCTACTCCAATGAGCTTCACTTCTCTCAGACATACCCCACTTATGATGTCACCTATCTTCTACTCTGTTACACCCCTTATCCTACTCCTACACTACACTGACTGTGCTCTTTTGCTATGTAAACTTGTGATTCACTATCCTTACCCTCATTTGCATAGGATTGTCTACTAATGCTTGGTTACAACTCTTAGACTGAGCTTCCCCCCTTAGCAACCTCTACTCGGTAGCCATGTTGTCTTTGGACTGTCATTCCCTTGCATTGTATATTAGGGATTACTGTAAAATCCACATTTCTGAATTTTAATTATTGGTTTTCTGGTTTTTAGAGTGCACAGCGTTTGTGCAGCGCTGCGCTATGCTTAAACATCTGCGATTGGGAAAAAAAATAATTTATTTTATTTTATTTTTGCATCGGTGGACATTGCCAATGGCTGTATTTTTGGCCATTGGCATGCTTCCTCGACTGGATGCATCCTTTTTTTTTCGAGCTGTCACGGCTCCATTTTGCTATTTGCAGAACCGTACTCAGTTGTCAACGGAGTACATTTCTGCAAATAACACTACTCTTACTCGGACAGGTTTGGGTTTCCTGAATCGCAATTTTACCTCATTTGCATGCCTTTCAGCAGCAAATGAGGTAATTTGCATCGCCTAGCCCTGTCCATGTAAGAGGAGTTTTAGGAACTCTCTTACACGCCCCTGCCGGCTGTTCCTGGATTGCTCGGAAGACATGTTGGCTGCATGGAGTCTTACTCTACTCTTAGACTCCGTGCAAGCCTTTGTGAATCCAGCCCATTGTTTATGTCTTACACATCACTGATGTTACGAAAACTTTTTTCCTGTGACAGTTGAAAGGATGTAGTAGATTGCCTTGTTTTGTGTGCTGTTGTTGGCAGCTATATTGCTTTGGCATTGTCATCTTTTGTGGGAGAAGAATAGCTGTGCCTGTACTTGGTTGTGACCATCACTTCGTACCTTTGTTTTATTGTAAATATATGTGGTAGTGTAAATACTTGTGCTTCATTACACACATTTGTGGAAGTAAACTTTATTTCTGAAGCTGCAGGCATCGTGACTTGTTTCTGCTATACTGTAAATACACATCATAGTGTAGTATCTGTCCATTGCTGTGGGCACCATCTTAGGCTTCTGCTTGCTTGCATATACACAATACATGTGTAGCCTCAGATTTGCACTGTTGTCTTCTAGTTCCCTTACACATGTATGTGATGGCTTGTATATTCCCTGTTTCTTCCAGTAGAGACACTGTGGGAGATAATGCTGCTGGCTGCAGCAGAAGGAAGGAAGGAAGGAAGGAAGGAGAGATGTGGTCTAGTAGGGTTAGTGGACTCCTAATTTGTCAAACTCTTCTACATCATGTGCCAAGAGGCGCAGGAAGCTGTTGAAGACTGGGAGGGGGGTGGGGGTGGGTGGGAGGGGGGTGGGGGTGGATGGGAGGGGCACTTAGTGATCTAAAAAGGGCAATTTTTTTAAAACGATTTACTACCACAACATAGGTTCACTTGGAGAACATTTTAAGCTTAGCCAGTTTCCATTTTGGTGCTTGAATTAACATTTCCTTATTGGTCTTACCTACCCCATGGCTGAAAATTGTATATTAGCCCTAGTGAGAATAAATGTGATCATACTATAGATAATTTGAGAGGACCCTTGTAAGGGATGCAGCATTTAGGAACTGCCTCTATCCATTAGTAGCACGACGGGCAGTCCTGGAGTACATTTTCTATTACCCATCCTTAGATCCAAGTTGCATTTGAATATAGACAGGAATGAGCTTTGTTTTACTTGAATGGATAGACTGCTCTGGATATATATCCATCTGTCCACAGCATTCAGTTTAGATACCTGGACTGAGTATTTCTGATGACATTTGACTTGCTAATGTTCAGTAGGTCCATCTGTATTAAGTCGGAGGATGCTTTGTATGCCAAACACGTCACCTCTAAGCACTCTGTAGGATACTGAGTATAGTGATAAGTCTTTGAGGTGGTCCATGCAAGACTTATTGTTTAGAACTTGTATCCTTTTAGTAAGGTATCTCTGTGGGTACTCCAATTGTTGCATGGGTCTGGACAGATGTATGACAAAGTGGGCATTATACAAAATGATTTACCTAATGAGGGCTTTTTAAAGGGGGACAATAACATTTCTAGATCTAGTCACAATCAATTTGTTTATAAGCTGTGCAACATAGAAAGACTTTCTTATGACTTTGGGCACATGTTAGTCAAAAGTTAGGTCACTGTACACACAAGTTCCCAAATGCCAAACAACTGGGTCAGTTCTTAGGGGGCATTATCAATTTGGCAGTTCCCTGGAGTAGATAACTTCCCAAAGGATACAATAATGTATTTGTTTGGAGTTTAATTTCAATTTATAATTCTGGCTCCAGTTATTGTTTGGGACAAACCTTCCTGCATGATGGTTAAGTCATTTGGGGATTAACTGCTCCTAGCTTGCAGTAATCTCAAACTTAGTTGGCCAAAGCCCTTTGGTATTTCCTTTTACTTTTGAGATGTATATGCCAAACAGAAAAAGTCTCAGCACTGAACCTTGGGGGACTTCATTGGTGACTGGTCTCTTCCCCTGGTTTGATCTCCTGCATCCTGTGAGCAAGCATATATGTATACATTCTTTGAGTCACCTTCATGATTGTATTAACCTGATTGTATTAAATTATATTCCTTGTATAATACAGAACCACTTGTTAGAATATGTGTTTAAATTTGTAGTTTGGAACAGTCTTCTAGTAAGCAATGAAACAAAATGTATCAACTAATAATGACAAAACTACCCATTTCAGAAAATCTCATCCATAAAAGGCCAGTCAGACTTCTGTCATTACAATCCACCAATATCAGTGAATATACAAAATCTCTGCAGAATTAAGTCATCTAAATAATTCCATATTAAAGTGATCTGTAACTAATGAAGGGGTTGCTGCTAGCAAACAACATTATATTTCATTGTTTCATCTACAAATAAAGTGCTTGTTGCCCTTGAAGAATAAATTGCCTATGCTACATTAAAAAATTATAAGCCAGTAATTTTGCAATGGGGAATGGATGGCAAACTGATAATGGGCTCATAGTTACTAAGTAACTCCTCCAAAGGAGGACATTCATAGAACTGCAGCATCCACTCCCATTAAAGTACAACATAGTACAGTATTAGTGATCCATCTGCATACTGTGGGAGTAGTACCCACAGCCTTCTGCATCAAAAGTGAGTATACTACCTGTTGTGCTACTAACAATACAAGCAGATTCAACATAAGCAGCACTAAACTTCTCTTCCCCTGGAGCTCTCACCTCCTTGTAAAATCCACTTGATCATCAACTAAATCTCTGAACTTCACAGCACAAGAAGTCTGGAAAAAGCCAAAATTTATTTTGGGGGGCAAAGGCCCAAAACCAGAGACACATTTTAAATATTGCTTGTATAATATTAGAAAGGTGCTAAAATAAAGTGTTTTATGTTACAATGTGTTTCCTGAAAGACAGGAAGATTGAAACTTAAAGAGCTATCATTATTTAGTGAATTCAGTTCTTACTGATGTGCCAGAAAAACACAAATTTTAAGAGGAACAGACCAAAAGTATGAGCCAAGCATTCTGTTAAAATCTGGATAGTAGAGAGCTATGGACTCAATTCCCTGAATCACAAGTGGTGGTATGGGTAGAGAATTCAGGCTATTGTTTGAGCCTGAGTAACACTAGCCACCGGGTATACCCAACTGGAACATTTTACACACACACACACACACGCACACACACACACACACACACACACACACACACACACACACACACACACACACACACACACACACACACACACACACACACACACACACACACACACACACACACAGGAGCAGCATAACTCCTGCAAATAAAAGAACAAAAATCTCCTTACCGGCATGACTCTGGCTCTGGCAGCACCAACGGAACAGTGGCAGTATAACTCCTGTAACACAGAGCAATAAGAGAACAAGAACAGCTAGTTTAGTTTAACTTCCACATGCAAATCCACGTTAACGTAAAAACTCCACTTCATTAATTTTTCACGACGGGTCTTGCAACTGTAAAAGTGGGGGGGGGCAACTCCCTCCCCCTGGCTCTATGATTCCAGCACCTATGCATGTGCCATCTGTGTCTCACCCTTAATAATGGAACCAAACCCTTTGTGTGTCCCTTGTGAAGGTCATGATGGTACCTCAGAATATGTCAACTATCTGCCTCTTGTCCCATTGTAGCTGTAGCTGAAGTGGGTTAACAGGGTGGAATTACCTCACCAGGGGGTCCTAGACCATTACCAACAGATAGTCTTTTCCAATATCTTACTCTTGCTGAGTTAGAGCTGGAGTAAAAGTAGTGGAGTTTGTGGGTGACTCAGCATGGACATTCTGGAACACCACATCTCAACTTCTTATTCAGTGGACTTTGGATTTGTTGGATAATCTGGTCAACAGACATTGGCCATGGATGAGATATAGACTTCTATTTACTGAGTCCCAGTAGTATCCCTGTGTGCCATTTGGGAGTTGGGCTGCTGCCCATTCTCACTCTAAGCCCAATCATTTGTCTGTCCTCTGTCTGTTTCTATTCCATGTCTCCTCCTGCTAATGGGTGAAGATCCAGTCCTCTTTACCTGTCTTTTTACATATTTGTTTGTATTCCCCACACCTACCTTTGTCTGCATTACTCCAGCTTTGTCTTTCACATTTCCCCTTATTTTCTTTCTATCTCTCTCCCACCAAAAAATATGTGTCTACCTTTCCCAACTGCTTTCACCTTATTTCTTCTTACCATGTGATTTCCTGCATGCCATCCTCCTTATCCTGAGAAACACCAGACAGTGGTGTTGATGGTCAATGAAGACTGGATAGCAGCTGCTTTAAAATTTTCAAGTGTGCTTTTAATTGGTTAATCGCTTTGGATTTTTTATTGGCTCAGACAGTTTTAAACTAGGTATATTACTGTGGTTGCTTTGACTTGTTTTTACTGCTTGTTCTGAAGAAGTCCTGTTGAGAAGAAAGCATGGAATAAAGTGTTTTTATGCTAAGCTACCTGATTTCCAGTCTTCATTGACCATCAGTACCACTGACTGGTGTTTCTTTGTGTGTATTTGGACATTGGTCACCTGCTTTATTAGTCATCCTCCTTATCCCACTTTCATTTACTCCATTTCCACTCTTTTTGGAACCATTATTGAAGCTAGTTAGTTAAGCGCCAGTTGATTGGTATTCATCATATGCTATCTGCTGTCAGTTGCTGATGTGTGGACATAGCAGTGGCTTGCTACTTCAGGTGCCCACTCTGCCTACCTGCTAGGCCTCATAATATATTGAAGCTCGTGTAAAAACTGTCTTATGTTTAACTTACTCCTATAGTCTTTCTACATACTGATGCTAATGATAAAGTTGGAGGCTGATCTCTTACTACCAGACAGAGTCAGTAAGCAACTTTAGAATATTGCAACCACATGTGCAGAGATTGTCAGGAAAGCAATGGGCAAACCCTCCAGAAACATTGTCAAACTTTAAATACTTCACTAACTTTACCTATTTTTACACTTTACACTACTAACTCAACCAAGGATAACTACAATTGTGGCAGGCCTACACCCTTAAGGACCTTAAAGCCAACAGCTCATTCTAGTAAGACCCTATGTATTGCTGATTCCATAATCAGAAACACACACACACACTCACTGATTAGGATGAAGATAATATATAAGCAAGTTACTTCTCTGCAGCCAAAATTTGTGACATCACTATGGCACTTAAAGTTCTTCACTAATTCCAATATGGCTATCACCTTGTAGCAGTATATGTGTGCTGGAAAAATCTAAGGCAGTCTGTTTTCGGGGATCTACACAAGACATGACAAGGGTATTTTCCCATGTCACTCAGATGGGCAAAGCCTTAATGCTAAGCAGTATTCTGTCAGCAGCAGAAATGATGTCTAAGTACAAAGAGAAGATAGCTGAATGCAACAATTGATTGTAAATTCTTGTATACATAGTTGAAAACTCCTGGTGTTCTGGCTGGTGTGATTCTCAAACAATCTGCAAATATATCCCTGATTGATAAGTATATATTTTAGAGTTCTGCATTGTCTTAATTTTGCCTGACTTAATTATTTTTTTGCCTGACTGAATTGTTTTATATATTTTCTGGCATTGATTTCTGTTTCTCATCTGTCCTGAAACTGTTTTTCCCTCCCTCCCAGCCTATTCCTGTGGTGTTGTTATAGTTGGTTGCTTTGCAGTTGCCTGCCCCTACTGTAAATTTGATCTTGGACACCCCTCCCAGTCTAGTGTTCACTTTACTTAATACAGAGAGAACATTTGAGAAGGCCAACTCACTTAGGTTCTTATCCTTAAATTATCTTCTGCTCCTCCTTCCTCTCTCCTTGCACTTTACTAACAAAAAATTGCACTTTCTTCGTCTGCTTTTACTGTATTTGTGTTTCTTCCTACTTTATTACTTTATTTTGCTTTTGCCTCTTCTTAAAAGTACTCAATTGCATTTATTCTGCTGCATTTATTACTGCTTGGTAGTAGCCTGATTAAATTGTAACTGTTATTCTAAGCCTTTTGGTTTAAGCACTTGGGCTTTAGACCAGTTGTTTTACATTAAGAAGGTTTGTGGTCTCCACTGTTGTGGCAGGACAGGTAGCTTACATCCTTCTAAGTTGGGAATTGCTGATTGAAGGCTCAGTGTCTGTTATTCTAAATGTGTATTAGTTCTGGTTTAAGCACTTGGGCTTCAGGCCAGTTATTTTACATTAAGAAGGTTTGTGGTCTACACTCTTGTGGGGAGAGAGGCTAGATTCTGCCCTTCTGAGCTGGGAATTTCTGGTTAAAGGCTTATTGTGACTGCTTATTTGAACTGTTTCTTTCTGAAACTGGTGTGCCTTGTTTGCTGCAGCATAGACTAGATTCAGGCCTGCTGAATTTAGCTTTGTTTGTATAACTTGAGCACTAATCCAGACCTTCTTTTTTGGAGAAGGTTCCCCTGCACCCTAGTGGCAGGGGTGTGCAGTTAGAACTTGTCTGATTAAAGACTGCTGGAACACGGCTCAGTTTTGAGCTTTTTTACTGGTTAATTGGGTAATTTGTTTAAATCAGTTTGCTTGTTTTCTATTGTTATATAAAAACATTGCACTTTATTCATCTGCTTTTACTGTATTTGTGCTTCTTCCTACTTTATTACTTTATTTGGCTTTTGCTGCCTGTTCTTAAAAGTAATTAATTGCATTTATTCTGCTGCATTTATTACTGCTTGTTAGTAACCTGATTAAATTGTAACTGTTATTCTAAGCCTTTGATTTAAGCAGTTGGGTTATGGACCAGTTGTTTTACAGTAAGACAGTTTGTGGTCTGCACTGTTGCTGATTGAAGGCTTACTGTCTGTTATTCTAAAAGTGTATTAGTTCTGGTTTAAGCACTTGGGCTTCGGGACAGTTATTTTACATTAAGAAGGTGTGGTCTACACTCTTGTGGGAGGAGATGGTAGATTTTGCCCTTCTGAGCTAGGAGTTTCTGGTTAAAGACTTATTGTGCCTGCTTATTTGAACTGTTTCTTTCTGAAATTGGTAAGCCTTGTTTGCTGTAGCATAGACTAGATTCAGACCTGCTGAATCTAGCTTTGTTTGTACAGCTTGAGCACTAATCCAGGCCATCCTTTTTTTGGAAAAGGTTCCCCTGCACCCTAGTGGCAGGAGTGTACAGTTAGAACTTGCTGATTTAAGACTGCTGGAACAAGGCTAAGTTTTTAGCTTTTTATTGGTTAATTGGTTAATTTGTTTAAATCAGTTTGCTTATTTGCTACTGTTATATTAAAAAAAATACTCTTTATGTGCCGTCGCTTAGCTAGGGTTAAACTATTCCTGGCGCCATAAAGTCTGCTCTTCAAATTTTCCCTTAGAACTAGTCAGCTTTTTAGTCTTAGCACTCAAATCTGTTTCTTTGAGCTCAGCACTTGTTCAGAACTCATTGTAAGCACTAAATAAGCTAGGAATTACTACAGCACTCAACTTTCCTCACTTGTCTAGAGGAAAACAATTTTTTAGTACTTAATAAATAAGCACCTATCCAGGCATGTCTAAGGGTCAGCTTCTGGTGTGTTTTCCTGTCTACCTGATGAATCTGGGCATCTTGGGGCAATGCAGCAATTGCCTCATATACACAGACAACCCTCTCCTCCTACAACCCAACACTACAACCTGTGAGAGATGCACTTATATAGCCAAACTGGAAGCAAAGCTCTCTTCACCCAAGACTGGACTAGACAGTCAAGAGGAGAAGTTAAACACTTGCACCATACCACACTCATCACACAGTCACTCAAAACTTACACAACCAAAGCTCACACATAGAAACACAAAACACACACCTACATTCATGGAGGCTCTCAATAAAAATCTGCTCAAGTGACAGAGACCTCCTTAGCAGAAACGCAAGCAACCTCCACCCCCCAACACAACCCAAATGACACTTAGTCCACAAACTCAGTTTGCCACTCAGCCACAGCCCATAAGGCATAACAACATACCCAACACTCTAATTATAGGTGACTCTATAGTCAGGCACACTGATGTTCCACTCACCAGGCTAAATAAAGAGAAAGTTACTGTCAGCTGCCTATTGGGTGCCAAGATCCACCACATAATGCACACACTCAGTTCACTCCACAACAAGTACAAATATGACTCTGTCATTGTCCACATTGGTGTGAATGATATGAGACATACCTCCCTGGACTACATGAAAAGAAACTTGGAGGAGATCTCTGATCTTGTAGCCCAGGCAGGTATGACCCTAGCCCTGAGTAGCATCCTGCCATCACCCAGAATGATACCACAGTACAAGGACAAAATGATTGACTTCTACAATTGTCTAAGCTTTTGGTGTCATTCTAAGGGGATCCAGTATATGTCTGCCTGGAATGACATGATCGACAGACCACGATGCTTTGCAAGAGATGGCCTGCACATGTCACAATTGGGATTCTGGATACTGGCTAAGGCTCTTGGCACCCCTATAGTGCCTTTTTTTAGACAAGTTCAAATGACAAATTCACCACCATAACAGGTGCAAGCAAGCAAAATCTGAGGGTGATGCTACTCAATGCTAGAAGTCTAAACCTCAAAATGCACTCACTCGAGGCACTCCTTAAAATGGGAAAAACCAACATCTGTGCAGTGACAGAGACCTGGTTCAAGGCTCCAGAGATCACCGTTGCACTACCAGGCTATAATTCATACCACACCATTCGGCCACCTAACCTGGACTGAAACACTAAAAGCAGAGGTGTGTCCATATTCATTAAGGATATCCACACCTCCAGGCTAGTTGCTCAGCATAATGCATCCGAGATTATCCAAGTGCAACTAATTCTGGGAAAGACTGCAATCCAAATTGTAGCTTGCTACAGATCCCCCATCATGCTCCAGGATTCCCACTCCTCATTTCTTGATACACTGGAAAATATCAGGGTACAACCCAACACCCTAATAAAGGGCAATTTCAACTACCCCACCATTAACTGGGAAAACTACTCATGTACCAGCTCTTTTGCTCAACATTTTCTGGAATTCATAAATTCCAATGCCTTGGATCAACTTATCCACACCCCCACCAGGGGCAGCAATATTGTAGACATGGTCATTACCAACATGGACGATTGGTGTTCCACACCAGAGGTCAATTCCTCATTGGTCAGATCCAACCAAAAACTAATCACCCTAGACATCCACATCCTGCCCCACCCCCAGTTAGGGAAACCACTGTAAAACATTTCTCCAAAGCCAACTTCACGCTTCTTAAGACAGAAGTGGCAAACTTCATGACACCCATGCTGACAGACATTAAAGATACAACTGCTGAATCCTGTACAATTGCACTTTATAAGCACTTACACGAGTGCATGGATCGTGCAATCCCTAACAGAACCAAGATGCTATCCTCCAAAAAAAGGAAGCCAAGCTGGTGGTCCCCTGCTATAAACAAACTCTACAACAAAAGAAAGAAACTGTTGCAAAAAAGAGTAAAATCTGATGATTGGAGGAACACTGTGGTCAGCTTCAGTAAGATGCTGAGATCCCTCATAAAATCCTCAAACCTAGTTACAAAACAGATTCACCATTGATTCTAAAGACAACCACAAATCATTCTATAGCTATGTCAAGAATCTCAGTGTCAACACTCAGATTAGTTTTGAGTTACAGCACAATGTCACTAAATATACAAAACCAACTGATATTCCCAACATCTTGGCAGATAGGTTCAGTGCTAACTTTACCCCCCTCTCACCCCCTAAATGGCCCATCCCTATACATAGATAATATAGATCTCTATACCAGAAGAATGCAAAGTTCATGTAATCATGGCTGCACAGGTAAAAACCACACTCTCCAAAGCCAAGAACACAGCATCTATGGGACCTGACAACATCCCAGGCTGCATTCTACATGAACTACAGAATGAACTGGCACTCTACCTAAGTACCATGTTTAGGCGTAGCCTCACCTCAGGCTTTGTGCCCACTGTATGGTGCAGAGCGATGGTTATCCCACTCCACAAAGGGGGAGCCACCATTGCCCCCGGGAACTACGACCCCATTAGCCTGACGAGCCTGATCTGCAAGGCCATGGAACATATCATCATGGAACTTATAAACAAAGACATTGGTAATCTCCAAACTCTGGACCCCACCCAGTTCAGGTTTGTAAAAGGCAGATCATGTCTCCTAAACCTGACAGACTTCTTTGAAGCAGTCACCAAAGCCATAGATGAGGGTAAGGTGGTTCACACAGCCTATCTAGATCTTGACAAGGGTTTCAACACCATTCCCCACTCTGGAATTATAGATAAAGACAGTAAACTAGGTATAAATCCCTATGTCACAAGATGGGTTGCCAACTGGCTCACTGACAGAGCCCACACTGTGAAAGTAGCAGACTCCAAATCCGACTTCAGACCAGTGACAAGTGGAGTACCACAGGGTTCAGTTCTGGGTCCTCTCCTGCTTGGTATCCACTTCTCTGAAGTACAGGCTAACACAGAAGGTCTTTGGGTAATAAAGTTCACAGATGACTGCAAACTAGGAGCCATAATCAAAAGTAATGATGTGGACATCCTACAAAAGGGTCTCACTGAGACAGATGTCTGGTGTCAATGCCATGGCTTCAAGCTCAATGCCAAAAAGTGCATTGTCATCCCCTTTGGTAAAAACTCTGCACCCATTAACTACCACATAGGCAGTAGTCTACTTAACACTGAAAGTATGATAAAGAGACCTTGGGACACAGGTGGACAGTAGTCTCTCCTTTGATAATCACATTGCCACAGTAGTCAGGAAATCATTCTATGTGGCACACCTCATCAAAAAAGGTTTCTCATCCAGGAAAAAAGAGGTCATTGTTCCCCTCTACTCGTCACTCATTAGACCCATTATAGAGTACAACGCCCCTTTTGGTATGTACCTCACAAGACATCTACAACAACTGGAAAGGCTGCAGAATTACCTCACAAAGAGGATTACTAGCCTAGAACAGATTCCCTATGCAGACTATCTCAAAAAACGCCAGCTTTACTCCGTTGCATATCGCCTGCTTAGAGGTGATCTCTGCCTAACATACAAAGCTATGTCAAACCCAGAGCTGTTGGACATGCTCCACTTAAAGAAATCCCAATCCCTCTGAGCTGCACGCTCTAAGAACCTAATCCTTGTCACTGCAATAAACAGAACATCCTGGAGGGATAGATTCCTGTCCCAGAGACTTCCTATACTCTGGAACAAACTACCTATCTATATCAAACAAAGCTCCTCACTAGCACTCTTCAAGAATAATTTTGATGATTGGATGGGAAACAGGAAATTCACCCCAGGGATTACTTCTGTGGCTCTGCTCGACAGCAGCACAGCAAAATAATTTTCTTGGGTGGCAAAAGCCAGGGTACCTTTTTGGCTAGGCTTAGATAGGCCCTAGGGCCAATAGCCTAGTACCTACCTATGAACCTATGAACCTATGATTGGCAAACTCATGCCAGTCCAAGGGTTCCAGTGTGCATAGCAGAGGTAATATTATTGAGAGTTCCTCCACTTTTGCTCAGGCTATATCTCCCCTCCATGGATCAATATACTTGCTAAGATATTGATTATCCCATAGCACCCATTTTAGCCAAGCTTCATCATGTAAACATTCTGGAATAAATAATTCTAATTTGGATGATGTCAGGATAGCACTACTTAATTATAGATGGTTGAATAACAAAATGTCAGAACACAATGCCTGCCTGACTTGAAGGTATTCATATTAGAGTAGTTACTGACATTTCCTTCCAGTGTAATGATAACACTTCCTCTTTACCAGAATTCAATATCTCACATGGAGGCCCACTGGGAACTTTGGAAGGTGTCAGTAATCATTTGTAAGCCCATCAACTTGTGCAAATGATGCTAATGTGGAGTTTAACAAGGAGTATTACTCAACAACAGTAACAATCACATAATTGTAAATTACAGAACTCCTTCTAAGTCCTTTGTTGACCTTTAAAGTTTACTTAAGTTGGACTGAAAAAATATTAATTATCTGGCAGACATATACTGCAAGCAACAAATATGTAGAAAGATTTCTTAATTGTGTTAATACCAGCTCTCTTAACTGATATTCTCTTCCCAAATGGAGGTGCAAATCTCTCCATTAAAGCCCTGAATTATACATACACTGCCTTGTATCCATCTTGTGTTTCTGGCTTCCTGGCAAAGGAATACCACCAGGTCATCATCCTCTCCCATGGAATTTGTGCTATAAATCTTAGGAATTGAACTGCATTAATGTGCTACTCTAAAGCCAATAGTGCATTTATTTGTTGGCAATATCAATAATCATAACTACGATAAGTCTTTTTGTTCTGCCGCCAACATGATGCCACCACTTATTTCTCCAAATTCAATTTGCTTTCCTAGATAAAAGCTTTGAGGTGTGTAACCACAATGGCAAGTTTAAAAATAAACCCATACGGTGGAGTTTTCACATCAACAACTTTACAACAAAAGCTAGAGACTGATGATTATTTATAAAAAAACCCGAAAAAAACCCTCCAAAGATCCTCTACAGAAATGGCGTAAATCTGGTAAGCAAAACCAATAAACATAAAATTAAAAAAATATATAAGTACATTTATGAAGTTAAAACTGCCTCAAGCTCCAAAAACAATCACAAGGCATTCTTTAGCTGCTTTACGAAAATTAGATGTAACAAATACCTGTTTTGAAATGATTCTTAATGATATCAGCTGCTTTGTTCATGAAGCCATGACAAATTCACCTCAAATTTTATTCTACCTTCTCAAGTTTATACTCCACTCACTGCATCCCCAGACACCACATACCTAAAACTATTCTGGATCAAGTCGTGCTGTCTGCATCAAGGCACAAAAGCTCCACAGGTCCTGATAAATCCCAGACAAGGGACTCTGGCTAACAAAGTTCGCAGATGACTGCAAACTGGGAGCCATTATTGAATCCCCAAATGATGTGGATATTCAACAAAAGGGCCTTACAAAAACAGATGCGTGGTGCCAGAGCCATGGGCTCAAGCTCAATGCCAAGAAATATATAGTTATCCCGTTTGGGAAAAAACATGTACCCATGAATTACCACATAGGTGGCAGCACACTAAACACCGAATGTGCGATGAGAGACTTAGGGAAACAGGTGGACAGTGGTCTCACCTTCGATAACCACATCACCACAACAGTCAGGAAATCCTTCTATGTGGCACACCTCATCACTAAGGGCTTTTCATCCAGAAAAAAGGAGGTCATTGTCCCACTGTACTCATCCCTCATTAGACCCATTATAGAATACAATGCCCCATTTGGTATGTACCTCTCAAAACATCTGCAACAACTGGAAAGTCCGCAGAAATACCTCACTAAAAGAATCACAGGCCTAAAGCAGATGCCTATGGTGACCATCTAAAAAAACTCCAGCTATACGCTGTCACATATCGCCTACTCAGAGGTGATCTCTGCTTAACATACAAGGCCATGTCAAACTCAGAGTTGTTGGACATGCTACAATTAAAGAAATCCCAATCCCTTAGAGCCACATGCTCCAGGGATCTAAACCTTGTCATCACAATGAACAAAACATGCTGGTGGGATAGGTTCCTGACCCAGGGACCCCCAGACTCAGGAATAGACTGCCCATACATGTCAAGCAGAGCGTCTCTTTGGCCCTCTTCAAAAGGAACCTTGACGATTAGATGGGAGATAGGAAATTCACCCCGGGGATCACGTCAGTTGCTCTGCTAGACAGGGGTCCAGGGAAGGAAATATTGTGGGAAGAAATAGCCAGGAAATTGTTATGGCTAGGATTGTATAGGCCCTAGGGCTGATAGCCTAGTACCAACCTATGAACAACCTTCTCATCAAAGCAAAGCATACTTTAGCACAAACTCTACTGGTATTCTTCAGTCCATGGCTCACCACTGGTTATACTACTGAAACTTGGGAGTTGCCATGTTTTACTTGTATTTATAAGCAGAAGTACAATCAACAAAGCAGCATTATTGCAACATAAACCAAGATGAAGCAAGGAAAAATAGTCCTGCTGTATAAATGTCATTGTCCTCAGGATGAGGACACAGGATTATATCCAATACAATGATATGGTAAGATTGTCTCTGTATTGTCGTTAGGCAGGCTGTTGAATCAGTATGACTACACAGGGCGGCCTGTATCAGTATGACTACACAGGACAGCCTGTATCAGTATGACTACATAGGATAACCTGTATCAGTATGAATACACAGGACAGCCTGTATCAGTATGACTACACAGGGCAGCCTGTATCAGTATGACTACATAGGATAACCTGTATCAGTATGACTACACAGGACAGCCTGTACCAGTATGACTACACAGGGCAGCCTGTATCAGTATAACTATATAGGATAACCTGTATCAGTATGACTACACAGGACAGCCTGTATCAGTATGACTACACAGGGCAGCCAGTATCAGTATGACTACATAGGATAACCTGTATCAGTATGACTACACAGGACAACCTGCATCAGTATGACTACACAGGGCAGCCTGTACCAGTAAGACTACACAGGGCAACCTGTATCAGTATGACTACATAAGATAACCTGTATCAGTATGACTACACAGGACAGCCTGTATCAGTATGACTACACAGGGCAGCCTGTATCAGTAAGACTACACAGGATAGCCTGTATCAGTATGACTACATAGGATAACCTGTATCAGTATGACTGCACAGGACAACCTGTACCAGTATGACTACAAAGGGCAGCCTGTATCAGTATGACTACACAGGACAACCTGTATCAGTATGACTACACAGGACAGCCTGTATCAGTATGACTACACAGGGCAGCCTTTATCAGTATGACTACACAGGGCAGCCTGTATCAGTATGACTACATAGGATAACCTGTATCAGTATGACTACACAGGACAGCCTGTACCAGTATGACTACACATGGCAACCTGTATCAGTATGACTACACAGGACAACCTGTATCAGTATGACTACACAGGACAGCCTGTATCAGTATGACAACACAGGGCAGCCTGTATCAGTATGACTACATAGGATAACCTGTATCAGTATGACTACACAGGACAACCTGTATCAGTATGACTACACAGGGCAGCCTGTATCAGTATGACTATACAGGACAACCTATATCAGTATAACTACACAGGACAGCCTGTATCAGTATGACTACACAGGGCAGCCTGTATCAGTATCACTACACAGGACAACCTGTATCAGTATGACTACACAGGACAGCCTGTATCAGTATGACTACACAGGGCAGCCTGTATCAGTATGACTACACAGGGCAGCCTGTATCAGTATGACTACACAGGACAGCCTGTACCAGTATGACTACACAGGGCAGCCTGTATCAGTATGACTACACAGGACAACCTGTATCAGTATGACTACACAGGACAGCCTGTATCAGTATGACTACACAGGGCAGCCTGTATCAGTATGACTACATAGGATAACCTGTATCAGTATGACTACACAGGACAGCCTGTATCAGTATGACTACACAAGGAAGCCTGTATCAGTATGACTACATAGGATAACCTGTATCAGTATGACTACACAGCACAACCTGTATCAGTATGACTACACATGGCAGCCTGTATCAGTATGACTACACAGGGCAACCTGTATCAGTATGACTATATAGGGTAACCTGTATCAGTATGACTACACAGGACAGCCTGCACCAGTATGACTACACAGGGCAGCCTGTATCAGTATGACTACACAGGACAGCCTGTACCAGTATGACTACACAGGGCAGCCTGTACCAGTATGACTACACAGGGCAACCTGTATCCGTATGACTATATAGGATAACCTGTATCAGTATGACTACACAGGACAGCCTGTATCAGTATGACTACACAGGGCAGCCTGTATCAGTATGACTACACAGGACAACCTGTATCAACATGACTACACAGGACAACCTGTATCAGTATGGCTACACAGGACAGCCTGTACCAGTATGACTACACAGGGCAGCCTGTATCAGTATGACTACACAGGGCAGCCTGTATCAGTATGACTACACATGACAACCTGTATCAGTATGACTACACAGGACAGCCTGTACCAGTATGACTTCACAGGGCAACCTGTATCAGTATGACTACACAGGGCAACCTGTATCAGTATGATTACACAGGGCAGCCTGTATCAGTATGACTACACAGGACAACCTGTATCAGTATGACTACACAGGACAGCCTGTATCAGTATGACTACACAGGGCAGCCTGTATCAGTATGACTACATAGGATAACCTGTATCAGTATGACTACACAGGACAGCCTGTATCAGTATGACTACACAGGGCAGCCTGTATCAGTATGACTACATAGGATAACCTGTATCAGTATGACTACACAGGACAACCATTACCAGTATGACTACACAGGGCAGCCTGTATCAGTATGACTACACAGGATAACCTGTATCAGTATGACTACACAGGACAGCCTGTATCAGTATGACTACACAGGGCAGCCTGTATCAGTATGACTACATAGGATAACCTGTATCAGTATGACTACACAGGACAGCCTGTACCAGTATGACTACACAGGGCAGCCTGTATCAGTATGACTACACAGGACAACCTGTATCAGTATGGCTACACAGGACAGCCTGTATCAGTATACTCTTGTTGTTGCTTTTAGCAGCTACTGTAGGAGAAATATTGGTATTTTTTGTTTACCATGGTCAGAACCCTTGCAGACTGACTAAAACCTGGTCTGCTGTCAGCAGAAACTGAGTATTTGAAAAAAAATAAGGTTTTATCCAGGATGTGTCTTTAAGTCAGTAATTATTTTCAGGTTGGTGAGCAGCCCATGGTTCCAACTGCAACTATCTATTGTTAATACCCCAAAAGGTAGGCTGGGAGACCTGCTTCCAAAAAAAAAAAAAAAAAAAAAAACTTCACACAATTGGGATCCCAAGGAGATTCTGTCCTGGGTCTTTTCCTATTTGCCATCCACCTCTGAAATGTGAAGATTGAGGTCAAGTTTGCTGAAGTCTGCAGACTCTAGGCTTTTATGAACTTCACTTCTGACACTCAGATACATCAACATGGGCTTGATCAGACTATTACCTGGTGTGATGACTATGGAATCATCCTGAAGTTCAAAAATGCAGCGTTTCTTTATTTTCCGCACATCAAACATATTTAAGATGCTTGATTTGGCAAAACCATTATAGATCTGTGCATTTATAAGTTATGTGCTGAGTTTTTTCTTCTAGATTTTTTATCCAGGCCGTCAATAATGCAGTACCTGTTCAGTCCTCATGCATGGTGTACCATTCTCTCATTAGCAGTTGGCTGCATTCTCCATCTGTTCTTTCCCTACCTCTCCCTCTTTTTCAGACTCTATGTGTTACCATCCTTCTTTGTTTTCTAGTCCCAGTCTTATAGTACCTCATCAGCTCTGTTCATTCTCTCTCCATCCCCTCACTTCCTCCTCCTTTCATCTTGACCACTTTTTGTCATCTTCTGCTTATATCTATACATTACTTGTCATAGGCTCATAGGCTAGTACTAGGCTAACTGCCCTTGCGAGCCATTTTAAGCCTAGCCAATTATCCCCTGTGAGATTCAAACCCTGTACCTTGTGTTTGTAAGGCAAACACCTTAACCATTAGGCCACCCTCCCAACCCTTCTGTAACCCTGTGTCACTTTTTCTGTCTCTGCAGCAGTGCTTCTCATTTCTCATGTCATTGTCCTTTGTACCTTCTCATTATTTTTTTAATTTCCTCTTGCAGTCCTGTTATAAAAGCCCCAGGTATTTTCTCAGTTTCAAATATATAGCCTCCAGACCTTCATAACCTTTCCCATATTTCTTGTACCCACTGGCATTCCTAAAACATATCATTTCTGCTTTGGCTTCTCTGCATCTCCAAAATCTATTACTACTTCTTTCCCTCCTTCTCTAGTCTTCTGGGATTTAGGGACCATCCTTGTAGCATCTACATGGTCTGGTGCCCTACATTATTCCTGACATGGGATGCTTTATTAGCAGTAGCTTTTTTTCCTTTTTTTCAAACTGACTTTTCAACCCCCCTTCCTTTTCCAGCTCTGTCTTAGTTAACCGGTGGCTACCATCTATTCTTTTTTCAGGTCCATGTATATGTTCCAAACCTCTGTTTCATCCTACCTTCCTATTTTCCCATGGCACCTTTCTCTTTACTTTTTCTCTTACTCTCCCTTTCCTGTTTTGCCCTGTCCTTCATTTTTTTTCAGTTGTTAATTTAGTGCTAGGTAGACATGTCATTTTTTTTCTAGTATCAAGCATTGCTGTTCTACCATCTCAAGTCTATTCAACGCCTTTCCGTTTTCTTCATCTTCCTTCCCCATATCAGCTTATTTTCTCTCCCCCATATACTTTACATTCTCCTCTTATTTGCCCAGCTTCCACCTAATTATGATTTTTTCCAAATTTCCCTCCTTTGCCTTTCTTGGTGTTATGTTGCCTAGCTCCTTTATTGCACTCTCATTAACGTTTTTGTTGCACTCTCACCAATTTTTATTGCTTCCCTTTTCTGTTTCTGCCTCTCTATCAAATGCATTATGTTGCATGTCACTACATATGCTGGCAAATATGCTAAATCCCAGCCATCACTCCTCATGTCTTTTCCTGGCCTCTTTCACCTTACGCTGCTACCTGCCCCAATTTCTATCCAGACCTCTATCTCTTTCAGTAAATCTAACAGTCTTTTTGGTCTAATTGGATATACAATTATAGAAATCACAGAAAAATGCAAGAAAACTAGGTTGTGTGGCTATTTATACCATGTCATTACCCACCCTTAGACCTTACCGCCTTTATCATGGAGCTATAGGACAGTCATGCTAGGGGGTGTATGTATGAATACACATTCAATTGTCTAATTATTTTGTAAAAGAAGATAGTGTATCACATTGCTTGATCTGCAGTGGAAGTTATTTTCCAGAGAAGGGTAAGTCACTGCTTGACAAATCTGTTTCTCCACCATGACTTATTTTCTGAAGGAGGTTCTTGATTTATGGAGATACAAGAGGTCTTAGACTGCTGGACCTCTAATGGCCCAGAAGGCAAGGCACAAATCACCACTAGAGAGTCGAGGAATGCAGGGACAAGGTCTCCCAGCCTCTCTTTGTAATGCAAGTCTTTTAATCTCATGATTCTTTTTGTCAGGAGCCTTTAATTGGATCTCTCTGACTGCTTAATTTGTCTAGTAAAATACATCCCATAAGGATCATTGTATTTAATGACCAGTCTGATCAGTGAAGAATGTAGATTGGTAAGGACTTCTATGGATCTACAGAAAATAATGATTGCAATCAGCTGTGTCAGAAAAAAGGATTTCCTAACCACTGTTGCAACATGGTGATCAAAGGAGAGGGTATTATCTAGCCCTATGCCGAGGTCATGCTCAACATCTTCATTTTATAGTGGGATGTTTCCTATAATATAAGCTAGGTGGGGGGTTTGCCACATAAATTATATTCCATTTCTTAGCATTTAGTTTTAGCCCATTTCTTGAGAACCAGCTATTCTGTTTCTTTCTGAAATTAGAATACCTTGTTTGCTGTAGCATAGACTAGATTCAGACTTGCTGAATCTAGCTCTGTTTGTATAACTTGAGCACTAAACCAGGACATCTTTTATTGGAGAGGGTTCCCCTGCACCCTAGTGGCAGGAGTGTGCAGTTAGAACTCATCTGATTGATGGTTGCTGGAATAAGGCTCAGTTTTGAGCTTTTTGATTGGTTAATTGGTTAATTTGTTTAAACAGTTTGCTCTTATTTGCTGCTGTTATATTTAAGTGTGTATCTGTTCTCCTGTGTTAAACCGACCTAAACAGAGTTTAAATATCTTTCACATAGTCTGCTTACAGATTTTGCTGTATCTAGATCTGTTTGTGTGATTCCTGCATTTCCTGCTATGCCATCTTGTGTTGGCTGGGCCTGCCTGAACTTAGTAGGAGTAAGTGAACTGGTTGAAACTCGTCTGGCATAGGGTGTTTAGCTAAGAGCTCAGGGGACAAGGGTTGATTGGTCAAGTCCAGTTTTTGTGTTTTACTTTCATTTTTGTGGTATTTAAACCCTATGTTTGCACTGGTATGTACTTGTTCATGCATTGTGCAGTGTTACTGAGCTGTTTTAACTTTTTGCGAGGTATATCAGCTGCATTTTTCCCTTATCAGCACTCCTGTGTAAGTGAGGCCCTCATTTGCAGTTACTGTATTGATTTTATCCAGCTCTACTCGCACCAATAGGTACTCTCATCAGATAGTACCCACTCTACTATCCCTGACCTCCCTTCCACAGATTCTGACAACCACAAATGGACAATTTCCTATGGTTTCCCCTGCTAGTCTGGTTGATATGGGCATCCTGAGACATTGTAGCAACTGCCTCATGTACACAGACAACCATCTACTACTACCACCAAGGAACACAATATGTGAGAGATGCAAGTACATTAAGAACCTAGAATCCTTACTGTCTCATTCACAAGCCAGTACATCTGACACTAAGAAGGCTGTCTGCCCAAAAACTACAAACACCGCACTTCTAACACTACCCACACCTGTACAACACACTTCTACATATGCAGAGGTTTTCAACAAAAATATACCTAAACAAAAGAGACCTCCAAAGCAAAAACACACATGCACTTCACAACCCACAACACAAAGCACCACACATAGTACACATGCCTGTGTCTCACAGTCTCTAAGGCCCAGCCACAAACCCACCATACTTGTCATAGGAGACTCTATTGTGAGATGCACAGATGTGCCCCTGACCAGGTTAGACAAGGAGAAAGTCATGGCAAGTTGTTTGTCAAGTGCTAGAATCCACCATATCACTCATGCACTCAAGTTTCTTAACAACAGGTACTGTTATGACTCTGTCATAGTCCATGTTGGTGTGAATGACTTGAGAGAAATCTCACTGGACTATATGAAGAGACACATGATTGAGTTCAGTAAATATATGTCCCAGGCAGGTATGTTCCTACTCTTAAGTGGCATCCTACCATCACCCAGAATGACGCCTCAATACAAACAGAAAATGATTGACTTTAACAATTGGCTTAATTTCTGCTGTCATTCCAAGGGGATCCAGTACCTGACAGCCTGGGAGGAAATGATTGACAGACCACAATACTTTGCCAGGGATGGCCTTTTTCTCTCTCCCCTGGGCTTTAGGCTTCTGGCAAAGGCTCTTGGCTTCCCCATAGTGCCTTTTTTAGACAAAGTCATGAGCACAAAATTACTAATGTGAAAAATTCTTCTAAACAAAATGTAAAGGTCATGCTGCTAAATGCTAGGAGTCTTGGCATGAAACTGCACTCATTGCAAGCATTCCTTGTCCTGGAGGATGCTAACATTTGTGCAGTTACTGAAACCTGGTTCAAAGCTGCGAATAGCACCCCAGCCTTACCATGTTACTCATCTACCATGCTTTCAGACCCCAAACGGAGGGCTATAAAGCCAATGGAGGTAGAGTTTCAATATTTATCGAAGACATACACCTCCAGGATGGGCAAACAGTATGACGCACTGGAGACACTCCAAGTGCAGTTAACTGTTGACAAAACACCTTTTCAAATCATAGCTAGCTACAAACTCCCAACCCTGACTCAGGATGCGCATTCCACCTATCTGGACTTACTTGAATCCAAAGAAACACCAAACATGGGAGGCAGGAGATAAGGTGAAATGAAGATTCTTTTAATCCAACACAATATACGTTCTGGCACCTCGGCAATTCGCCTTCATGGAACCTGGTGGTCAAGGACACCATATACACAAAAGCTGTAGGTATAGTCAACCTGGTGGCAGACAGGATCAGTGAAAGCTTCACCCCTTTATCACCCCATCAGTAAACCATTACATCCCCGGTGCCTGTCCCCCTCCCCTCTTCACCAGCGAGTAGGTCTTTAATGCCCACTCAAAGGTAAAAACTACAGTCTCCATGGGACTTGAAAACATCCCTGGCCATGTCCTATATGAATTCAGGCATGAGCTGTCAGCTCCATTAGGCACCTTATTCAGCCAAAGCCACCGGCTTCATCCCAGCCAAATGGAGGACAGCCACTGTCATTCCTCTAGACAAAGGTAGAACATCCACTGACCCAGGAAATTATAGGCCCATCAGCCTAACTAGCCTGATCTGTAGGACCATGGAATGCATTATCATGGACCTTATAAACAAGGCCATTGACAACCTCCAAATGCTTGACCCCACACAGCTTGGTTTTGTCAAATGGAAATCATACCTGTTAAACTTGGTCGACAGCTTTGAAACAGTCACAAAAGCCATGGATGAGGGGAAGATGGTGCACACTACTTACCTTGATCTAACCTTCAACACTATTCCCCTGTCAGGCAAAATATATAAACTCTCCCAGCTAGGCATCAACCCATATGTTACCAGATGGGTAGCTAACTGGCTCACTGATAGAACCCACTCAGTCAAAATAGGAGAAGCCACCTCTAATAGTTGACACGTAATGAGCAGTGTACCCTGAGGATCAGTCTTGGGGCCTCTGCTGTTTGGGTTATACTTTTCTGAGGTGCAAGTCAAAACCAGTGGTCTGTGGCTGACCAAGTTTGCAGATGACTGCAAACTGGATGCTGTCTTAAATTCCCGTAGTGATGTGAGCATCCTGTAAGAGGGTCTTATGCAAACTAATGACTGGTGCTAGAACCATGGCCTCAAACTTAATGCAAAGAAATGCATCATTATCCCCTTTGGGGAAAATGGTGTCCCCGTTAATTACCACATTAATAACAATGTACTAAGTTTGCAATCAGTCGTAAGGGACTTGGATACCCAGGTTGATAGCAACCTGACTTTTGACCACCATGTTGCCACCATTGTATGGAAGGCTTTCTATGTGGCCCACTTCATAAGTAAGGGTATTTCATCCAGGAAGAAGGAGGTCATAGCATCCATGTACTCCTCCCTTATCAGACCCATTATCAAGTACAATGGTCCCTTCAGAATGTACCTTGCCAAGTACATGCAGCAGTTGGAGAGACCACAGAGGTTATTGACCAGGAGAATCCAATGTCTCAAACACCTATCCTATATAGATAGGCTAAAAGCCCTGTCCCTCTATTCAGTCTTGAACAGACTGCTCAGAGGTGACCTGTGTCTGGCATATGAGGCCATCTCAGACCCAGCCATGATGGAGTTGCTACATATCTGTAAGTCAAACTCCACTTGCACAACACACATGCAAGACCTCAAGCTGGTCTGTGACATTAATAGAACTTCTTGGTGGGATAGATTTGTATCCCAAAGACTCCCCCATCTGTGGAATAGACTCCCTTTCCATGTCAAGTAGAGTACCTCACTAGCCTTCTTTAAGAGGAACCTGGATGACTGGATGGGAAACAGAATATAAACACCTGTGATCCCACCTGTGTCCCTGCTGGACAGAGGAAACAAGTGCTGACATTTTGGGAACATGGGCAAAATTCTTGGCTAGCCTTATAATGGCCCCCAGGCCAATAGCCTAGTATCATCCTATGAAACCTATGAAACATGCATAAGTTCAGTCTGTAACTTCTGCATATCGGGAGATTTGAATATGACACCTGGTTTACAATCATCTACAAACTTGGTTAACCAGAGATCCTCTTTTTTTGATTTGGTGATCAGAGAAGTATATGCTAAATAGTATAGGTCCTAGCACAGACTCCTGCGGGACCCCAGTAGTTACCATCATATTCTCTGAGGCCACACATGCTCCTGTCTCTGTGTAGGCTCTGTCCCTCAACCAGTCTGCTATCCACCGAACTACCAGGTATCAATTTGGAGCATATGTAGCTTTCTAATTTTTTTGGCATATAGTATGGTAGCACATGTCTTGATGATGTCAAATTATGCACAATGTGACCATAGTCCACAGCTTTTATAACTTTCTAATAACATTTACCAGATTCATTATGCAGGATAGACCTTAACAAAGCCAAACTGCTAGGAGTTAAGTCTTATACTTTTTAATATCACTGTTTATCACATCACTTTTGACCTACTCCATGGCCTTGCAAATGAGGCTCATCAGGTTGATGGGTCTGTCATTTCTGGAGTCTTCATTTGGGCTATCCTTGTGAAGTGTCATAGCAACCACTATGTGCCATACATGTGGGCAGAGCCAGTGAATAAGCTCAAGTTGAATAGGTGTAGGATCTGGTCCATCAGTTCATGCTTAGTGCAACCTGGTATATTATCAGGTCTCATAGAAGATGTAGGTTTTGTTTTGGTGAGAACTTTTAGCAAGTGACCTTTAGTATAATGGGGGTGGGTTGAGATCCTTAGGAATATGTGCGTTTCTGTATAGATGTCTTTGGGGTGAAATTTGCACTGAAGCTGTTCGCTGGTATATTTGTGATATCCACTGGATCCAAGTAGGTAGTGCCATTATGAATACATTCAAGCAATACTGGGTTTTATTTTATAACTTCTTGACATAATAGAGAAGGATTAGTAATTATCCTTGGCTTCTGAAGCCAGACTATGTTCATGGGATACCTTTGTTTTCCTGACGGTATTTTTGTGTACCTTAGATAATTTTTCGATGTTGATCTTGATCTGTGAAACTTTAGTTTAGCGGGCATTCTAAGAAGCTTTTTTCCTTTTATTGTATTGTTTATTTATGAATGCGGACTACTAGGCAAGGTTGTGTTTACACTTCCCACATTTTTTGGCTTTGGTAGGTGTTGTCAGATTAATCCAGTTTTCCAGGTGAGCACTGAATTAATTTGTTAAATACTATCCATGTCAATATTTTAGGAGCTACAGATATACATGAACTTTGAGACTTCATCATAAAATTGTAGGTTTGTATGTTTTAGATCTATGAATACTGTGTCAATTTAGGGGTTTGTGAAGGAGAGGCATGACCAGTTTGTTGTCAGACTTAACTAAGAAGGACATGTTTGGGGAATAGTGCATATAAATGCTATATTTGTAAGGACTGTGTCAAGAATATTTTGTTCTCCAGTGGGATAGCTGACTATTTTATCCAGGGAAATCATGTTTATGAAATCTGAAAATTTGGGGCATAGCCTACATTTGAGGTGTAGGTCTTCCATGTAATCAACCTGCATTTAAAATCCCCCAGAATGATGAAATATTTGCATTTTTGAAGAATCATACATGGTTTTAGGGGGGTCAATGAGTGAGTCCTGTAACATGCTATAGTCTGATATTTGTTTTTTTTTTTTAGAATAAGCTCAGTTTGCAGGTCCCTAGGAATCTGCCTCAAGGTAATGCAGCCTTTAACAAATATGGATATTGCACTACATTCTAATTGGCTCTAAATGCATGATAGGTGCAATATCCTGGTGTAGAGGATGTGCCTTCTGCAACTCTCCCATGCTGATGCATACTGGATCCCTCTCAGATGACAGCAACCATTCAGCCAATTGTTGAAAGCAATCATCCTTTCTTTGTATTTTAGCATTCATCTTAGAGAAGGAAGGATTCATCTCAATACCAGAGTCTTTCCAGCATTTATGACATGCATGGCAGGCTCAGAAATGTTTCTTTGATATCCCTCAGCATCTTGTGTGTCAGGTCATTTACATGCACATGGATTACTGCCATGTTCATAGGTTCATAGGTTCATAGGTTCATAGGTGTTTACTAGGCTAACGATCACAAGGGCCTTTTTAAGCCTAGCCATGCATCCCAAATCTCTGACAAATTGTGATACCCTTGATAAGTGTAATCAGAGGTTAGGGAGATGAAACATTTATAAGCAGGGACCTGGGAGATGAACCATTTACAGGATATCTGTGTCCATTAGAGACATCGGTGACAAACCAGGGATGAATTTCCTGTTCCCCATTCAATTGTCCAAGCTGCACTTGAGCACTTGAATTGGGTTAAGGAGGAACCCAGTGTTCCTGTCATACTCTGCATGTGTACTCCCTGGGAATACTATAATTCTAACAGCATTATATCATTGCAGTGAAGATCCATCCCCATCCTTTCTCCATTGTCTTCATTTAACAACGACTCTTTCCAGGTTTTCCCTATAGTGTCTTATACAATGGTCCATACATAAAGCCCTAGGTACTGAGGAAATTCTATTTCCTTAATGTCATGTATCCATTCTTTTTCTTTACCTGTCCCTACCCTTAGTAGCCCTGTATTTTTCTTGCTATAGTATAAGTCCTATGAATACCTGGAAGTTTCTCTGCCAAAATGCCTTCTATATTCTCAGAGATGAACATACACTTACCTGCATACATCAAAAATTTGAATTCAGCATATATCAAAAATTTGGATTCTATCCATGTCCTTCTCTTCCTCATGACCTCCACTTTTCTCCTTGCTCACACTGAGTGACTCCCTTCCTCTGGGTATCTGTTTTGAGCTGAACGTCCTATTATTTGGCTGTTGCCTATACTCAGATCCTATAACCCGCCCAAGAACCTATCTACAGTTTGCAGTGTAGCACCTGGGTCACCCCATCCCTTTTCCTTCTGTTTCCTCCCTCTCTTTCCCTGCATGTGTACATGGCAGTTTAACCTAAAGCTGGTATTTACATTTCATATTAAATTCTATTTTGTGTATTACTACCAATTCCACACCTTCTTTTCTCTACCTGTTTCCCCTTGTTGTCCCACTTCCCTTTTTGTTCTTTCTCTTTGCTCATTTGGCCATCAACTACTGTCCTGCTGTCCATTTGCCTGCTTGTGGTGCCATGTTTTCTTTTCAAATGTCATATTTTCATTTCAAATGTTACCCTTGCTATTGCCTTTGCATGTTGCTGCTACTATATGGTAAACTTGCATTATGGAATATGAGCAAAACCAGAAGTAAATGGTATCAAGCTTACGATATAGGCTATCTCTTCCCTTTCCCCAGGAATTTGGGTATCCCTGATTTGCTCACCTGTATCTTTTGTCCAAAAGATGGGGTTTGATTTCTGAGTTAACTGTCCCTCATTATTTTTCTCCAGGCATTCCATTTTTGTATTGGCCTTGGCTTCTTTGTTCTTCTCTTGAGTCTCACCTGATCACAGGTCTCCTACAATGTCTGGTGTTGCCTCCACAATGATGCTGTCCAGTTTTTGCAACCCTTCCCTTGTCCAACATTTTATCTCTGAGATTGCTAAAGTCCAAGAGGTTATCCATCCCCCTTCTGTATCATCTCTTCAATTATTGCTCCTGCTCCTCCATGAGACATTTCTATTTCTAGTGTTTTTTTTTTCTTTTGACACATATCTGGCTCGTCTTAATCTTCCCGAGCTTGCTTCTCTGTATCAGTTAACTCTTCCAATTCCTTTTTGCTCATGCTAATGCTTCTCTTTGTCTGACACTGTTCCTTTGCTTCTCCCCACTAATGAGCCTGTGTGAGGTGTTGCCCAGTCTGGTTTTGTTTTTTTCCATGATGTCATGCTTGCATCTTCTATTGACCCTGCCATCTCTTCTTCTCCTTATTCTTTACATTAATTCACTACAGGTCATGTGATAAATTTGAACCGGTATTTTTTTCAGTTGTGCCTGCCACTGTGCAGGTGTTGTTCCATGTATCACTGTATGCCTACTCTGCTGTGAAGCATGAAGCAATCATCTCTCCATTGCACTCAAGATAGTCGGATAGGCTCTGCAAGCAATTATCCCTGGATTTGTTAGCTCTTTTTAATGTGCTAACTCTCATTTCCAAGTATATTAGGCATCCTTGACTATTTTAATGAACAACAAAATTGTTTTAACACTTTTATTTGTCTCAGGATCTCATCTATCATCCTGTATAAATGCATACAGACAAGTATGTGCCTTGGCTACGTTTCACTGTCTAAGGGTCATTTTCCCCACTTTGTGCATATGCTCACAGTTTGTATCTCTGGTCATTGTTTATTCAAATTTCTCCTACTGCAGCTTTGTTAAAATTTCTACTTCTGCCTTTAGTATTATTTCATATATTTCAATAAATATAACATTTTATGTTCCATATTTTGTTTTTCATGACATCCATTTTTTTCCCTTTGCTTTCTTATTCATGCTTCCAGAGTTCTCATTTTGTGTGGTTTTCTTTTATTTCTACCTCAGTGCTATTTTATTCTCATCCTTATTCTATAATCTTTCTTGCAACTTCTCTACTGCCTGTTGCTGGCCTCCAATTATATTTTTCATTGTTTTCCACATCCACTGCCACCTTCATTAGTTTCCAGCACATAGAAAAACACAATCATTCATCTTTCAGTGAGTCTTTAAAGGCCACGATCTTGTCTTCATTTTATTATGGTCCACCCATCTTTCTGTTGTATTCCTTTCCACCCTCCTGAGAGCCTTATATTTTTAACATTAATCATTGCTGTTACTCCCCACCACTGGACCAGTAATTAAGGAGCCTCAATCCTCATCACTGGCACCAGTGGGGGATGTACATTGGGAGGATAACAAGTTACACACACAGTATTTCCAGATGCAGCTCTCTGCATCAAGTGCAATTTCTTTTAAGAGCACAAAGAGACCACAGTCAGTCCGGGGCTGTTTTCTCCCTGTTTCTCCAGATCCCCAATAAAACTCCCCACTGGCATAACTATAGAGTTGAGATCTCAGCTGAGTGACCAAGCCAAGACCTCCAGCACTCCCTCTGTCCAACTAGTGCTTCATGTCCCTGCCCAAGTAACTGACACACACTCTTTAAGGTCTGATTTACACACACACACACACACACACACACACACACACACACACACACACACACACACACACACACACACACATACACACACACACACACCTGGGAAAGGTTGGCACAGGTTTGCTAGCTATGGCCCCTTCTGCCCAGACTATAAGGTAGTTATCACTGCCACCAGAACCTCTTGTCAGTTACTTTAAGGCCCTTAACAAAGGGTGTCCAATCTTACTGTGTAATGTTACTATTAACACAAATGGTAGTTTGACCAAAAACAAGGCTATTAGGTGTGGCTCACAGTGTCACTAAATAAAGATGCAGGTACTCTCAGAACTTAAATATCTCTAAACAGATCAGCCACAATGAATGGTTTAAATATATTTAATAATAAATAATAAAAGAAAAAGAAAATATTCAGTATATATTTGCAGAGATATCAGAGTTCTAATTCACAGGAAATGTTTAAAACAACATTGCAGGACAGTCTCACATAAATAAAGAAAACCATCTAAATTAAACTTTGCTATATTCCTGACTGTATCTAAGAGAATTATATTGTTTCCTAGACTTACTTGCTTACTCATAGCAAGGCAAGTGTGTGGTGAATGGGTCTTCTGGTCAGGTCCAACACAGACAACATAATGGTCTGTCTCTCTCAGAGAGTTCTTAAATATATATCTCAAATATATCTCAAATATTATTGCTGGGATAGCTTGCAGAATGACATCATTTCTTGTCATCTGACTCTATCCCAGGTAAACCCCCACTGCTGAAAGCTAGCAGTACTTAGGATCCACCTGTGAAAATACATAGACAAGGGCTTTTCCTCAGATCTTTGGCAAATGGTGGAAGCCATAAAACAATAAAAATATTCCAAGACAATACAGGAATCTCCTTAGTTTTAGACAGTGTGTCTCCTTGCTGCACTAAAACTGAAAGAGAACATCTTTTTATGGTCTAGCCATAAAGTCATTTAATTTTAGTTATTTTTCTGAAGTTAATCTTATGCATTCCAGTTTCTACTGTTAAAATATACACATCTAAACAGTTACAATAGTGCAGGTACATTTCTGTTCTATTCCAGTAGGGCATGCTGTGGTTACATTTTAAGCCCTTTGCAAAAAACTTTTCAACACACAGTTCTGTACCAGCAGTTTGATATACACTTGACATACAGTTCTAATACACTTGTAACACTAGTATCTTATATGAATTATGTCGATATTCATGAATGGTAAATAATTATTTACAAAATTCCAGGTAGCTGGGCTGGCAGTATCTCCCTTTGTCACACTTCTATATAAATCATATTGATATTCACAAATTACATAATTATTTACAAAATTCAAAACTGCTGGGCTGGCAGTATCTTCATTTGTCACACTTCTATATAAATCATGTTAATATTCACAAATGACCTATAAAATTCCAGCTAGCTGGGCTGGCAGTATCTCCTTTTGTCACATCTGGCCCTATCATTAGCTTCAGGTTTAGATTGCTACCTTGCTTGGGCTTGCTAGTATTCTCCTTCAACAATGAGCAAAGGTCTGACTACTATTTATTTATTTATGCATGTATGTATGTATCTGTGTGCATTTGTGTTTATGTATGTATGTATGTATGTATGTATGTATGTACGTATGTATTTATTTACATTTGTTTGCTTAGTAGGTCCAAATAGAAAGTTCCTTTTTGGCAGAGGTGTGGGGAGAAATGTTCTAAGGAACACTGAACAGTAAAGCATAAGGAACACATAATAAAGCAACATTTTAAAATCATTAATACATTAAAGTTTAACAACTGCAATATCACAATAAGCAGAAGAATGAAAAGTTTGCATGTTTAGGAGCTGAGATAACTAAAATTTAAACAAGAGAAAATAGTTTTACAATAAGGGTACTGAAGGCCAGTGAGGTTCTATGTAATCTCACTTTTTGCTGATATTAAGAACTGAAAGGAAGATGAAAGAACAAAGAGTTAAAGAGGAATAAAAGATTGAGATTAACACATGAAAAAGTTGAACGTAGAACATTTGGGGTGAATAAAAGTTATAGAAATAGTTGGAAAATAATTCTCCTTAGCCCATTTAATTTCTACAGACATCTCTTCTAATATGTGGAAGTCATAGGTCTACTATATATGCCCCACACTAGAACTACCATTGACATTAATGCCCCTTTTAGCATGTGCTCCTCTTTAAACATCTTAGGTTCATAGGTTCATAGGTAGGTACTAGGCTATCTGCCCGATGGCATTTATAAGTCTAGCCAGAGTGTGTCGGCTTTCGCTGCCCCACTGATTAATTAACTGATCCTCTATCAAGCAGAGTCAATGAAGTGATCCCAGGGGTGTATTTTCTGTTACCCATCCACTTGTCAAGGTTTATCTTGAAGAGTGTTAGTGAGGGGCTCTGCCTGATGTAATTTGGAAGTTTGTTCCAAAGCATGGGGAGTCTCTGTGACAGGAATCTATCCCTCCAGCATGTTCTATTTATTGTTGTGGAGCGGTGTGGCTGGCAGTGACTTGGATTTCTTTAGGTGGAGCATGTCCATCAATTCAGAGTTGGACATAGCTTTGTAAGTCAGGCAGAGATCACCTCTGAGTAAACGATATGCCACTGAGTACAGCCAGGATTTTTTCAGTCGGGCTGCATAGGACATATGTTTGAGACCAGTAATCCTCTTGGTGAGGTACTTTTGTGGTCTTTCCAGCTGTTGGAAGTGTCTTGTGAGCTACATCCCAAATAGGGCATTGTACTCTATGATGGGTCTTATGAGTGATGAGTAGAGGGGCACTATAACCTCTTTATTTCTAGATGTGAACCCTTTAGTAATTAGATGGGCCACATAGAAAGATTTCCTAACTACTTTGGCAATATGATTGTCAAATGAGAGATTACTATCTACCTGGGTCCCCAGATCTCTTATTACCTCTTCTGTATTAAGGGAGCTGCCACCTATGTGGTAATTCGTGGGTGTTTTGTTTTTCCCAAATGGGATGACTATGCATTTTTTGGCATTTAGCTTGTGGCCATGACTTTGACACCAGGTGTCCTTCAAAGTAAGGTCCTTTTGGAAGATGTCCATGTCAGCCGGAGAGTCAATTATGGCTCCCAGTTTGCAGTCATTGGCGAACTTGGTTAGCCATAGTACTCTTGTGTTTGCCTGTACTTCTGAGAATTATATGCCGAACAGTAAGGTTCCCAGGACTGAGCCTTGCAGGACACCACTTGTGACTGTTTTAGATTTGGACCTGGAGCCCGCTATTCTTACCATGTGAGTTCTGTCTGTAAGCCAGCTGGCAACCCATTTCGTGACGTAGGGGTTTATGTTCAGGCTGGTGAGTTTTTCTGTAATACCTGAGTGGGGAATGGTGTTGAAAGCCTTGACGAGGTCAAGGTAGGCTGTGTGAACCACCTTTCCCTCATCTATGGCCTTGGTGACTGTCTCGAAGAAGTCAACTAGATTTAGTAGGCATGAACTGCCCTTAACAAAGCTGGACTGGGTTGGGTCAAGTGTTTGGATGTTCCCAATTTCTTTGTTAATGAGTTCCATGATGATGCGCTCCATAGCCTTGCAGACCAGGCTAGTCAGGCTCATGGGGTGATAGTTACCATTGTCAGTTGTGGCCCCTCCTTTGTGGAGAGGAATAACCATTGCTGTGCATCATTCTGTGGGCACATAGCCTGTAGAGAGGCTGAGGTTGAACAGTGTGTTTAGGTGGGGGGTTAATTTGTTCTGTAGTTCGTGCATGACACAGCCTGGGACACCATCTGGTCCCATTGACACTGTGTTTTTGGCTTTTGAAAGGGCTGTTTTCACTTGTGCGTCTGTAATTTTTGGGACACTACACTTTTCCGGTATTGTTGTGGGCCCTTTTGGAGGTGAGAGGTGGGTGAAGTTTGCACTGAATCTATCTGCCAGGATGTTGGCAATATCAGTAGGTTCAGTATATTTTGTGCTATTTTACACTAGTTCAGTGCATATCTGTGAGTTGCCACTTAGATTCTTAACATAGAAGGCTTTGCGATTATCTTTTGAATCCTTGGCTATTTTTCTTTCAAAGTTAGCCTTGGATGATTTCATGAGGGATCTCAGTTTCTTACTAATACCGATCGGGGATGTCTTTCCTTCTTGGGATTTGCTTTTTTTTCTGAACTAGTTTCCTCCTTCTATTGTATAGCCTGTTTATTGCAGGGGTTCACCAAACTGGTTTTCTTCTCTTAGATAGTGAGTCTTGGTTTTGCTAGGGATGGCATGATCCGTGCGTCCTTGTAGGTGCTCATAGAGTGCATTTGTAAAGGTTTCTGCATCTTGGGCAGCATTATACTTTAGTGTGGGGGCTGTGAAACTTGCCACCTCTGTCTTAAGTAAGATGAAGTTTGCTTTAGAAAAGTTTTTTACTGTGGTTTCCTTAGTTGGGGGTGGTGGTGGGGTGTGGACATCCAAAGTGATTAGCTTATGGTCTGATCTAACCAGTGATGGGTTGACCTCCGGTGTGGAACACATGTCACCCATGTTGGTGATGACCAGGTCCAATATGTTTTCACCTCTGGTAGGGGAATTTACCAGCTGTTTCAGGGCATTTGAGTTAATGAATTCCAGGAAGCGCTGGGCCTGGGAACATATACTCAAGTAGTTTTCCCACTGAATGGTAGGGTAATTGAAATCACCCAATATCAGGGTGTTTGGTAGGACCTTCATATTTTCCAGTGTCCCCAGAAAGGTGGAGTGGTGGCCCTGGGTCATGGAGGGTGATCTGTAACAGGCCACAATTTGCATTGCAGATTTCCCCAATGTTAGTTGCACATGGATGATCTCAGAGGTATCATGCTGCGCCACTAACCTGGAGGTGTAGGTATCCTTGATGAATATGGATACACCCTCTCCTTTTGTGTTTTGGTCCGTGTTCTGTGGCCGAAATGTGTGGTATGAGTTGTAGCCCGGTAGTGCTGGGGTGCTCTCTGGAGCCTTGAACCAGGTTTCAGTTACTGCACAGTTGTCGACATTCTCCATACTGAGGAGTGCTTCGAGCATGTGCAATTTGAGATTTAAACTCCTGGCGTTGAGTAGCATATCCCTCAGTTTTTTGTTAATTGTGCTGTTTACAGAGGTGGGTTTGACGTTTGAGCCTTGCCTAAAAAAAGCACTATGGGGGCAGCAAGAGCCTTGGCCAGTATTCGAACGCCTAGGGGTGACAGGTGCAAGCCGTCTCTTGCAAAGCAACGCGGCTTGTAGAGCATGTCATCCCAGGCTGACAGACACTGGATCCCCTTTGAATGACACCAAAAGCTTAGCCAATTGATGAAATTAATCATTTTTTCTTTATACTGAAGTATCATTCTTAGTGAGGGCAGGATGCTACTCAGGGTCAGGGTCATACCAGCCTGGACTACATGATCAGAGAGCTCTTCCATGTATCTTTTCATGTAGTCCAGGGAGGTACATCTCAGGTCATTCACACCAACATGAACAATGACAGAGTCATATTTGTAGTTGTTTTGGAGTGACCTGAGTGCTTGTGTTATGTGGTGGACTCTGGCTCCCGACAGACAGCTAACAGTAGCCTTCTGCTTATCCAGCCTAATGAGTGGGACGTCAGTGTGCCTGACTATAGGGTCACCTATTACTAGTGTGTTAGGTATGTTATTTCACCTTAAGGGCTGTGATTGTGCGGCACACTGATTTTGTGTTTTATGTGTTGTCTGGTTTGTGACAGGAAGTGCAGGTTGTTTGGGGTCTGCTTTGGAAGTCTCTGATGCTTTTGCAGGTTTTTATTTAGAGTGTCCGAGTAAGATTTTGTGTATTTATATGTGTTTTTTGCCAGTGCTGTTTTAGTAGGTCTATGTGTGGCTGGAGTTGTGGTGCAAGTGTTAACATTCTCTTCTTGATTATCTGTTCCAGTCTTGGGAGGAGACAGCTTAGCTTCCAGTGTGGTTGTATAATTGCATCTCTCGCATATGTTAGTGTTTTGTGGTAAGAAGAGAGGGTTGTCTGTGTACATGAGGCAGTTGTAACATTGCCTCTGGATACCCAGATTCACCAGCTGGACTGGAGAGTGCACCTGAAGTTGCCCTTTGGTCATGCCTGAATAATAGGGTGAGCTGCTTAGTCGCTTGGTTGGTGAGGGGTGAATAAAGAGCCTTGCCCTGCTGGGCAATCAGTGTCAGGGTATATTAGCACTTGCTATTAGATCTGAGCAAGTGCTGGGCTGTAAGATGCTTTCTGAGTGCTTAGGTTGAGAGTTAGACTAGTTTCAAGGGAAAAACTGAAAAGGAGACGTAGTGGTGCCGGGAATAATTTAACCGTAGCTAACTGGCACTGTCTGGTGCGCAAAACCATGCAAACACATTTTTTTATAGTAGGGAAATGAAAGAGATAGAAATTAGCCCAAAATGGCCAATAAACTACTAACTTCTGGGCTGGAACCACTCCTCCAGGGACAGATAGGTTGCTCAAAGCTCCCCTGTCTCGCAGGTGAACAGAGAAACTTCCTTCTATGCAGGTAAGGTATGGGCAACTCAGAAACTAGTATCACAGCGCTGAATTCAGCACTATCCTGAAAACTGGACTATACTAGCTTAGAAAGGCGGGAAACAAGGATTTTTTTTTTGTTTTTTTTGTTTTTGAAAAGATAAGGCAAACACAGTAAAAATATGGACATCTGGCAAACACAGTAAAAATATGGACATCTGGACATCTAGTCCAACATGAAAGACCACAGAAAATAAAAAAAGTGAAGACCTATTTACCCAAAGCTGAGATGAAAGATTAGATGTTCTCTCTTTAGGTAACCATTTTAAATGTTGGGACCTGGTAGAGCAAGCCCTGAAATGTGGAGCCTGAATGGCTGAAAAACAGACTTATGTATTCTAAGTCTGATATTCCTATTTCCCAGAAAATTCTCCTTCTCTGAGTATGGTGATCTTGGAGTTGGTATATACAAGTTTGGGGTATAGTGGGGGGCTTGTGCCCACATCAGAGAGTGCAGGGGGCTTGAACCCTGCAAAAAAAAAAAAAAAAGGAAGTTTAAAGGAGAAAAACAATGTTCATGATTGACTTTTCTCATGGATTTTCAATCTTTTTTTTTCGGTTTGTCAGCACTCAGCATTAAACATACTGACATTTCAATAGTTCACCCTGTCTCCCTGCATTCTTTTCATACAAACTCTTGTATAGTGATATCCAAGTGGCTTTTTATCCTGTGAAAGTCTAAAAGCCCCTTCCTTTTTTATACTCTGTCTCACATTAACATCTTCTCATTAGCACCTGTGTATTGTAGAATGCCACACCTCTTGCAGCTTACACACACATCTTGCATTCCAGAACATTTTTTTAAAAAATAAACTGAAAAAGCATAATATAAAGAAATGTAAATATTTTGTGAACAATAAAAGCTATTAAAACTGTACAAATAGCAGTGTTATCAGTAAGTATTCTTTACAGTGATAATAATCAGTGCATTCGTAGGGCCGGATTCACGAAGGCTTGCACGGAGTCTAAGAGTAGAGTAAGACTCCAGACAGCCAATATGTCTGCCGAGCGATCTAGGAACAGCCGGCAGGGGCGTGCATGAGAGCTCCTAAAACTATTCTTACACAGACAGTGTTATGTTATGCAAATTACCTCATTTGCTGCTGAAAGCTATGCAAATGAGGTAAATTTGCGATCCAGGAAACACTAACCTGTCCGAGTAAGAGTAGTGTTATTTGCAGAAATGTACTCCGTTGGTAACAGAGTACCGTTCTGCAAATTGCAAAATGGAGTTATGACAGCTCCAAATAAAGGATGCATCCAGTTGAGGATGCATGCCAATGGCCTAATATAAGGCCATTGGCACTTTTATCTGTTGCAAAATAATAAAAAATATTTTTTTTCCCCGATCTCCGATGTTTAAGCGTAGCACAGCGCCGCACAAACGTGTGGCACTCTAAAAACCAGAAAAAAAAATAAAAGCCAAAAATTGGCATTTTATTAAAAATATTCTTCTGCCATGCAGGTGGATGGCATGCTGAAGACAACATGGCTACTGAGTAGTGGTTGCTAAGGGGGGAAGCTCAGTCTGAGAGATGTAGCCAAGCATTAGAAGGCAATCCTATGCAAATGAGGATAAGGATAGTGAATCCCAATTTTCCCTGCCATGTAAACCATGTCCCTAGAGTGTAAGAGTAGGATTAGGGGAGTAACAGAGTAGAAAATAGGTGACATCATGAGGGGGTATGTATCAAAGACTGTAAGCTTATTGGAGCAGAGTGGCATGTGTTTGCTGTAAGTTGCTCAGGACTGGAAGAGGTGTGTCTACAGTTGTCTTAACTGAAACCCAGAAACCGAAGGTGTACGCCGTGGATATCACTAAAGTTTCTTGCAAAGATGCTTACACTGTGTGCTCGCATGTGCGCGCCTGTAAACCCGTCTAAGCCTGTGTGCGCATGTGTGCTCCCGTGTAAGCCTGTGTAAGGCTGTCTAAGCCTGTGTGTGCGCATGTGCACCCGCCTAAGCCTGTGTAAGCCTGTTTAAGCCTGTGTGTGCACGTGTGCACTTGTGTGCGCGTGTTTGCGCTTGTTTGCGCGTTGCTGCCCCCTGTGGAAACAGAAAGGGAAAAGGAAGGAAAAGAAGTAGTAGGAAGTTAACCAAGGAGAACTAGCAGAGCTGCCAGGTGAAATCAATCAGAATCAGCCAATTACACAGTCAGTACACTAGCCCAGCCCAACCCAGCACTTAAAACTCTGCAAACAACATTCCCCCATGTTTTTCTCAGAAACACTGCAACACTGCAGTCTAAAAAGAGAAGTGAAAACTTAAAAAGCTTAACTGAGATAAAAAAATGTTAGGAGCTGCCATTGCTATTATAAAGCAACATGTGCAAGATGCTGAGGGTGGTGCCATTGTGAATGCTGCTGAGCAACCCACAGTGAGAAGACGGAGGAGAGTGTACAGACCCAGGGTAACCTACCAGAGGCTACATGAGCTGGAGATGGTGGAGTGCTATAAAATGAACAGAGACCTCCTGCAGCAAATTGTTGAGCTGTGCAGGCCACGCCTCACACACAGAACCAACAGAGGGGAACCTATCCCAGTGGTCACCAAGGTATGTGTTGGCCTAAGAATACTAGCAACAGGTACCTTCCAGAGACCAACTGGTGATATGATGGGGATTTCACAGGCATCAACATCCAGGGTACTGCACCAGTTCCTGAATGCCATGTCAGCACATGTCGGTGATCATGTATATTTTCCCCAATTCCCGTGAGGTATTGGCCAGCAATATGCATCTCTTCCAGCAAATAGCGGAATACCCTGAGATAGTGGGTGCAATTGACTGCACGCACATACACATCAAAGCACCAGCCGGTGAGCGGGGTAGGGCCTACATCAACCACAAGGGCTTCCACTCCATCAACTGCCTGGTCGTGTGCGATGCCCAGGGCATAATACTGAATGTGTGCGCTGGCTGACCTGGAAGCTACCAAGACTCCCATATCTGGCATCTGACGCAGCTGTACCAGACATTTGCCAATGGGGACATCCCTGACGGTCACCTTGTGAGGGATGCTGGATACGCACTGGAGCCGTGGCTGATGACACCCATCAGAAATGCACACACACACCTGAACAAGAACTCAAGAATGAGGCACACGCACAAACACGAAATGTAATTGAGCATGTGTGTGGGATGCTCAAGTCACAGTTCCGGTACCTGGACACCTCTGGTGGAGCCTTGCAGTACTCACCAACTACATGTACCCAAATTGGCATAGTATGTGCCATGCTACACAATATGATCCTGTGAAAACAGCTGCAGCAGGAACAGCATGGGGCAGGGCCAAACAGCCCCCCACCATTGCCTGCTCAGGCACAGCGTGACTCGGAGGAGGAACAACCTGAGCCTGCCCCAGTAGGCAGAAGGAGGTGTGCCCAGTATGCCTTGGCCTTGGCAAAGAGGCAACACATAGCACATACACTGGCTCAGTAGGAACCCTGGAAATTATATCTCTCTCTGACTTGCACATAAAATAAAAGGGATGCCTAACTTGACACTACCTGTTTCCAAACATGTATAGGGAGTGTAGTATGTGCATCCAACATAGGCAGCCCTGCAGCACCACCTGAAGTATGATTGCCATGTTTTAAGCAATATAAAGCAGTGCTAAGCAGCTTTTACCAATATTTAGTATATGTAAACAAAATTGCCCGTGCTAACTAGCGCAACGTCAGGCAACGTTGAGCAATGTTGGGCAAGGTCGGGCAAAGTTGAGCAAAGTCAGGTAAACATGCTCATATTTGCTTTACTGTCCCTTAAGCAGTCTGGTCTGCCCAGCATGAAAATAAAAAGTAGTGACAAGGCTCGAACCCAGGATACTGTGCACTACAGTCACAGTACTGAACCACTAAGCCATGATAGCATTTCAGTGGCATAGACACAGCAGGACAATTGTACACTAATGCAAACACAAAGAAATGCTGTAACATGGCCCTAAAGAGGCATAGGGGCAACCTCCCCCACAGGCCTATGCAGACAGAGAACATCAGGCCAGGCGTTGTGATGTGGGTTGTGTAGGCTATGAAGTCGCAATCTAATATATGTGACATTGGACGCTAAGATGTGTAGTACAGTAGTTTGCCTCAAGCCAGTACGATAGGTAACAGTACAGACTGAAATGGTGTACCGTACATAGCAGTACAGGCATAGCAAATGTGTATAAGTGTCAGGTGAACCCCTCATCCTATGTACACCCACAGTAACAATCAGGTGTGCCCCCGAGTAGAAATGTACAAAGAATAGCTGTCTCCCCTGTATGCAGAAATGTTGATAAGATATGCAAAGTGTCTCATGGAAGCCCTGCAGGCACAGCATGATCTCTGTTGATCTATGACACAAAGGTGAGCCCTGCTGTAAAAATACAACTTGATTTTCCATACACATATAGTATAAATGTCTACACCGGGCGTGCTCACACACTCCAACAAATGTAGTGTATTTCATTCAGCATCATACTGAAAGGTCATACTGGGCATGCTCACACACTTAAAATAAATGAAGCAAATGTCAGGCAACAACATACTGAAAGGTCATATTGGGCATGCTCACTCACGTAAATAAACAAAGCAAATGTCAGGCGACAACATACTGAAAGGTCATACTGGGCATGCTCATACACAAATAAATGAAGCAAATGTCAGGCAACAATACGGAGGTGATAATAAGGGATCTATGGACAAATGTGGATAGTCATCTCTACTTCCAGAAACACATTCACAAGGTTGTCAGAAAATCATGCTATGTGTTCACACAAACTGCCAAGGTCTGTGCATGTAGGTCAAAGGATGTTCCCACTACTTATCAGTCATCAGGCCCGTCAGAGAGTACCACAACACACTTGCGATGAATCTGACTAGGCACGTTCAGCAGCCAGAAAGACCACTGAAGTACCCTAACAAGAGGATTACTGACCTCAAACAGTTGCCCCATGCAACAAGACTGAATGTAACCCAATCTGTACTCTGTTTCATACTGTCTACTCAGGAGATCTCTGCCCAACAGACAGGTTCATGTCATGGCTATACTCAGATCTGTTCTGAGTTACAGCTCAATGGCACTAAATATACAGACCCAACTGATATTGCCAACATCCTGGTAGATAGGATCAGTGTTAACTTTACCCCCCCTCTCACCCATGAAAGAGCACATCTCTATAATGGAAGACTGCAAAGTTGCTGTTATCATGGCTGCACAGGTAAAAAACACTCTACAAAGCCAGTATCACAGCAGCCATGGGACCAGATAACTTCCCAGGCTGTGTTCTACACAAACCACAGAATGAACACGCACCACACTGATGTACCATGTGCAGTCATAGCCTCACCTAATGCTTTGTGCCTGCTGAATGGTGCACAATGATGGTTATCCCACTACACAAGGGTGGAGACACCATGGACCCCAGGAACTAGTGCCCCATTAGCCTGATGAGCCTGCTCTTCAAGGCCATGGAATGTATCATCATATAACTTATAATAAATTACATTGGTAATCCCCAAACCCTGGACCACAACCATGTCGGGTTTGTAAAATGCAGATCATGTCTCCTAAACCTGATAGATGACATTGAAGCAGTCACCAGAACCGTAGACAAGGGTAAGGTGGTTCACTCAGCCTATGTAGATCCTGCCATGGCTTACAACACCACCCCACACTCTGGAAATATAGATAAACCCACTAAACTAGGTATAAATTGCTATGTCACAAGATGGGTTGCCAACTGGCTTGCTGACAGAACACACACTGTGAAAGTAGCAGACTCCAAGTATGACTTTAGACCAGTGATGAGTGCAGTACCACAGGGCCCAGTCCTGGGTCCTGTCCTGTTTTGTATCTACTTCCCTGAAGAAAACTTTAACATGGAAGGTCTGTGGCTACTGAAGTTTCCAGAGGACTGCAAACTAGGAGCCATAATTGTAAACACTAAAGATGTGGACATCCTACAAAAGGGCCTCACTGAGGCAGATGGCTGTTGTCAAAGCCATGGGCTCTAGCTCAATGCCAAAAGGTGCATTGTCATCCCCTTTGTTAAAAACTCTGTAGCCAAGAACTACAACATAGGCAGTAGTATACTTAACACTGAAAGTGTGACAAGAGACCTTGTGTCACAGGTGGACAGTGGACATAATTGTGATAATCACATCCCCACAGTGGTCAGGAAACCCTCCTATGTGGCACACCTCATCACAAAATGTATCTCATGCAGAATAGAAGAGGACATTGTTCCCCTCTACTCATCACTCACTAGAACTATAATAGAGTACAACACCACTTTTGCTATGTACCTCACAAGACAACTACAACAACTGGAAAGCCTGCAGCAATACCTCACAAAGAGCTTTAGTGGCCTGAAATACATGCCATACACAGACCATCTCAAAATGCTCCATCCGTACTCCCTTGCATATCACCTACTCAGAGGTGTTCACTGCCTAACATACAAAGCTATGTCAAACACAGAGCTGTTGGACATGCTCCACATAAAACACTCACAATCCCTCTGACCTTCGGACCCAAAACCACAAGTGAAATACAAAAGGAAGGGGTGTACCCATTTACCTTACCGATACCCACAACTTCAGGTTAGTGGAATAGCATGAGGCCTTGGAGACCATGCAAGTGCAACTAACATTGGGCAAAGCTGCTCATCAGATTGTAGCCTGCTACAGATCACCTACCTTGTCTCAGGAACCTCACTCAGTATTCCTGAGAACAGTGGAAAATATAAAGGTCCTATCAAACACCATTATATGAGGAGATTACAACTACCCAAACATTGAGTGGAGAATTACTCGTGTACAACATCCTTTGCCCAATGTTTCCTAGAGTTTAAAAACTCTTAACACCCTTGAATAGCTGGTCACCACGCCCACTAGAGATGACAACATACTGGACATGATCATCACCAACATGGGGTACCAGTGTTCCACAACAAAGATAAACCCCTCACTGGTAATATCAGATCATAAAGTAATCACACTGGACATCCACATCCCACCCCCACCCAGTCAATGAAACCACTGTGAAGACATTTTCAAAAGCAAACTGCACACTTCCCAAGACCAAAGTGGGAAATTCCAAAGCCCTCTTGCTATAGGATAATGGTATACAATCTGCCGAATCATTTACAAGTGCATCCTATGAGCATCTACAGGGATGAATGGATCAAGACATCACAAATAAAACCAAGATGCACCCCTCCAAAAATAAGAAAACAATCTGGTGGTTGTTGCCCATAAATAAGCTAGACAACAGAAGGAGGAAACTAACACATGATAGAGCCAACTTCACTAAAGGAAAGGCATCAGTGATCATTATTAGGAAGAAACAACGATCGCTCATAAAATAATCCAAGGACAGTTTCTAAAGACAAATTGCCAAGGGATGTAAGAATAACAACCACAAAGCCCTAGGTAACTATACCAGACATGTAGGTGTCAACTTCCAAATATGCTGTCAGCTACTGACAAATGGCAAGAAATACACTGAACCAACTTTAATTGCCCACATCCTGGGGGGACAAGTTCAGTGTAAACTTCCCCCCATCACCCCCAAAAGGGCCTGTGTCCATCACAGAAGGATGCAGAGCCCCAGACTTCATGGACATGCAGGTAAAGACAGCTCTCTCCAAAGCTAAGAACACAGAATCAATGGGACTGGATGGTGTCCCAGGCTGCGTCTTACACTAGGCCCAAAAGGAACTACAACCTCACCTACATTCGCTGTCCAGACTCATTCGTACCACAGGCTATGTACCCAAAGAATGGCATACACTAACAGTCATCCAGCTCCACAAAGGGGGTGCCACAACAGAACCTGGAAACCATTGCCCTATATGTCTACTCTGCCTGGTCTACAAAGCTATTGAGCAAATTGTCATAGAACCCACAAACAGAGACATTAGGGACCTCCAGACACTGGACTCTACACAACTTCTCCTTGTTAAAGGCAGATCCTGCCTCCTAAACATAGTTGACTTATTTCAAACAGTTACCAAGGACATAGATGGAGGTGAAAGTAGTCCACACAGCCCACCTGGACCTCACTAAGGACTTTCTACACCATTCCCCACTCTGTCATCATGGACAAGCTTACCAGCTTGAACATTAACAGCTATGTCACAGGATGGGTGGCCAAGTGGCTCACAGATCAAACACACATGTTCAGAGTTGCGGGCGCCATGTCCAACTCTAAGCCAGTCACAAATGGCATCCCACAGGTCTTGGTCCTGGGACTCCACCTGTTCAGTAGACACTGCTCAGAGGTACAGGCAAGCACAGGAGGAGTATGGCTGAACAGGTTTGCAGATGACTGCTAACTGTGGTCCATAATTGACTCTACGGCTTACACACACATCCTCCAGAAGTTTCTTACAGAGACAGATACCTGGTGTCAAAACAATGCCCTCAAGCAGAATGCCAAAGAATGCATAGTCATCCCCTTTGGCTAAAACAAAGTGCAAACAAATTACCACATAGGTGGTACTCCATTATGTATGGAGAAAGTCATTAAGGCCCTGGGGACACAAGTAGATAGTAAACTCTCTTTTGATGATCACATGGCCAAAGTGTTTAGACATTCCTTCTATGTAGCCCACCTATTGTCACCTAATGTAACCCACTTTGTCTAGTCTGATGATGTCACCATCCTACAAATATACCTGTGGAAAGTCAAGCTCACAGTAATGTGTAAATGCGTACACCTGTAGTATCATAATCCATTTAGGTAGGGGTTTGAATCCTGCACTTGACATGTGTTTGTGTGTAATCTCCTTGGAGAGGAGCAACATTTTGGAGAGTAGTGAAACACCTTAAAAGTGGTATACTAATCTTTGTCAAGTCTGATGATGTCACCAGCCTACAAATATACCTGTGGAAATGCAAACTTACAGTAATGTGTATAGTGCGTCCTGTAAATGCGTACTCCTGTAGTATCATAAACCAGTTAGGTAGAGATTTGAATCCTGCATTTGACAAGTGTGTGTGTATCAGTTTGTGTGTGATCTACTTGGAGAGGAGCAACCTTTTTGGAGAGAACTCAAACACCTTAAAAGTGGTATACTAATCTTTGTCAGGTCTGATGATGTCACCATCCTAGAAATATGCCTGTGGAAAAGAGAACCCACACTAATGTGCATACCTCGATGTGTTAATGCGTGCCTCTCTAGTGTCATGAAGTCATTAGGTAGTAGTTTGAATCCTGTGTTTGACAAGTGTGTGTGATCTCCTTGAACCTTTTTGGAGAGTACTCAAACACCTTAAAAGTGGTATACTAATCTTTGTCAAGTCTGATGATGTCACCATCCTACAAATATACCTGTGGAAATGCAAACTTACAGTAATGTGTATCGCACATTGTGTAAATGCGTACTCCTGTAGTATCATAAACCAGTTAGATAGGTGTTTGAATCCTACACTTGACAAGTGTGTTTGTGTGTGATCTCCTTGGAGAGGAGCAACCCTTTTGGAGAGTAGTAAAACACCTTAAAAGTGGTATACTAATCTTGGTCAAGTCTGATAATGTCACCATCCTATAAATATACCTGTGGAAAAGAGAGCTCACAGTAATGTGTGTAGTGTGTTGTGTTAATGCATACTCCTCTAGTATCATGAAGTAGTTAGGTAAGGGTTTGAATCCTGCACTTGGTGAGTGTGTGTGTGTGTGTGTGTGTGTGTGTGCATGTGCTCTATGTGTGTAACACTGCTGGTCAATGTGTTGTGGGTTTTGCTTTTACTACTGTATGACATATCAGTATGACAACAGTATGTACATTGCACATGTGAGGTAGCTGTGTGGCAAATACATATACGTACATGTGACCTCAATTATTGCATGTGTGGGAACCCTGCTTTCTCCAAGAACACATCTGTCATCTTTGCCAGAGTGTGCTGCTGCTTTCCAGACCTTAGGTCACATCTGTATGCTTGTGATAAGGCCAGCCACTGCAGTGATCCCTGGCCTAGGTCATCCGTGTCACACACACTCATTACGGTTTCTATTGAATTGCGTGAGTGAGGGTTTATGGCCGAGGTATATGTCAGACCTGTTCAAATGCAGCAAAGTCTGTCAATGATGGCTATTCATTATAGATGCACAACAACCTTTGTGGATATGCATGCAGACCCCTTATTGCTTATGTGATCCACAGAGAGATTTCAAAATACCTTTGGAAATGTGATTATCAAAGGAGAGATGATGTAACACTTGGTTGCATGTACACATCGGTACCTGTTCTTCATGTTGGTGGCTACTACCTATGTGGTACTGTGGGGATACTATGTTCCGTAAAGGTGGATGACTATGCTTTGTTTGACTTATAGCTTTACAGCATGGGCTTGACAACAGGTATCTGTCTGTATGATACCCTTGTGGAGGATGTGTGTGTCATCTGGAGAATGCATTATAGGCCACAGTATGCATTACCAGATGTGGACAGACATATCCTTACTGTGATTGCTTGTACCTAAGAGAGCTATATGCCAAACAGGAGTGGTCTCAGTAATGGGTGCAGGTGAATACCACTGGTTACGGGCATAGCATAGTACCTGAAGGATCCAAATGTTACTGTGTGTCCTACATCTGTGTGTCAGTTGTCAAGACATCATCTAACGATTGGTTATGGTCAGGCTGTTGAAGTTATGTATACTACCAGAATGCAAAACAATGACAGATAGTAACAGTATCACCCACAGCACAGTGTCAAACCATGCCATACACACATGTGTAGTCAAGTTAGGAAATGATGTGTGTAGTACAATGCATACTGGCCACCAATAGAAACTATGGAGTGTTACTGTGTAATACAGGGCATGTCACCCTGCCCATGTGCCCACTATGCACGTACATGCAGACAGTGCACCTCCACCATGTTCACAAATGTACACCTGCAAATCTGTGCTACACACATCCCACACATACTGTCCACTCTCTAACACATGCTGCCAATACTACACACATCAGCCAAGTGGCACGTGGGTGGACAATACACTTTTGGAACTAACCCTGGTGTAAACAATACTACATTGACAATCATAGCTTTAATGCATCATGCCTGCTCAGCTACACCTTCAAGCATGTCATTACACTCTACTGCTGACAACATGCTAACATTGCTATACTGCTATAAAGTCACCATGTGCATCAGCACCATGGTAGCCTGTTCCTGCATCAATGTTACAGATGACAGGAGGTGGCACAGGTTTCATCATATGCACAGGGTGTGTTGTTGGTTTGCCAGAGGCGTACAGTGAGCCATGCAATCAACATGTATGTGTGTGTGTGTGTGTGTGTGTGTGTGTGTGTGTGTGTGTGTGTGTGTGTGTGTGTGTGTGAGGGCCAAGAGTACTGCTATAGGCCAATGTTGATGTAATGTGTGTGGGTATGTGTTAGCCCTGGGTGTCTGGTTTATGTGTGTGTGTGTCTGCATGCACACAGTTCCACCATGTGGCTGCCATATATAAGGGTATTTGTGGGACAGCCACAGACTGCACCTGCCAGGCTTTACAGATCACCATCTCTGGCCACGGATATGGTACCTATGCCTGACAAGGGTGCTACTGACACTATCAGGTACTTAGCCAGACTGGGTACTATCCCCAGAGGTAGATGGATGTACACTGGACCCATGTCCCTGCTGGGACTGTCCAGAGCCATGTGCACTTGGTCTTCTAGGATGTTCTATGGACAGCCCACCCCCAACATTGCTGGGGCTGGTACTGGCACTACGGGAGCGGCTGTGACTTGAGGGACGGCTGCGGTGACTGCCAGCTGCTGATGTTGCTGGCATATGTCTGAGTTGATGACTCAGCCATCCCACACTGTCCTGACACATGGACATGACATTGTGGAAGACATCTAATGTCTCACCCCAAGGTCTATCAGTGACCTTAGTGTAATTATGGATGGCACCTGCTAGGTCACGGATACTGTCAATTATGGTCGTGTTATGTGCCCTCTGTGCCCTTAGTCCCTGTCTGGTGTACCATTACATAGATGCCTGTGCCTCCATGACAGCCTGGAACATGCGTGAGGTTGTAAGACCTGTGGCACGTCTGCCAGTGGCATGATGAGCAGCAGTGCTCCGACAAGAACCCCTGGACATCTGCCTATGTGGTACCCTTCCAGACATCTGGGTATGGCTACTGTGTCGGGATGCATGTGCCAAAGATACCACACTGTCCTGGCCGATGCCAACTGTAGGCTGTCCCTCAGCTAAGGACATTGGAGATGGACGTATTGGCAGTATGACTGTATGCATGGATGGGGTGGACACTTGTGTACTGTCGATTGGTGGCCCAATGACAGACCCCGGCAAGCATGCCTGTGCATCAATGCACCTATCATCATTATCACTATTTTGCTCAGTGACATCAGTTTCTCTGCTGCAGTGAACCAGCCCAAACTCAGCACCTGTGAGAGGAAGACAGGAAACACACTTTGCGATCTGTACATGATGTCGAAACACATGCACACATGAACACAAGCACACATGCACACATGAACACATGCACACATGCACACATGCACACATGAACACATGCACACATGAACACATGCACACATGCACACATGAACACATGAACACATGCACACATGAACACATGCACACATGCACACATGAACACATTCACACATGCACACATGCACACATGCACACATGAACACATGAACACATGAACACATGAACACACACACACACACACACACACACACACAAACACACACACACACACACACACACACACACACACACACACACACACACACACACACACACACACCACCAGCAATCCAGAACATACTCAATAGTGGGTGATGGTGGGGTACAGTATCACAAGCCAAACAGTTATATCACACGTGTCAGCATGCAGGACGTGTGTTGCTCAACAGCATGCAGTGCGAGTGTAGACAGCCCTTGCTAATAACAGTATACATGATTTGATGCATGTGTGTTGTTGTTCAGTGATTGGCCTCACCCTGGAACACAATGTGTATATGGACACAACATTGCTGTTCAAGTATTAAAAGCTCTGCAATGTCCTGTGCACCATCACTCACAGGTATACATACCATGGCTGGATGTGTATCTGTATGTCACATAGATATCCATTTCTGATTAGAGCGTCTGTGTCTTTAGCAGATAATTGTGGACACAGGTTTAGCACATGCATGCTATGTATACACACAGGATGAGTGGTGCATGTATACCTGATGGAATACCATTGCTCAACATAGCCGTTGTACAGTGGTTATGGTGCATGTAGGCCATATTGTGGACATGCCAGTGCCAGCCATGACATGGCATGCTACAACACAACTGCAACATTAAACATCACACATACACAATGTGTGTCATGAGACCTATACACTCAATAGCATTACAAGACATATGTGTGTCACTTTGTATAAATGGTGATTGCTATGCATATTGTGTATAGGTGCATATGTTTGCACACACACAACATTGAGGTGCATAAGCAATGAATGCTATGTGTAGTACTGTGGTCACTGTAACTGGATGGGGTGTAGTACCATGAGCCATCATCATGCAGCATCATGTGGTCACTCAAGGCTACTAATGTGTGCCAGACCGGCACATAGCATGCTGTACCTGAACTGCAGTACCATGGCTACATTCACCATTTCACAGCCAGTTGTTACATGGGTTTGTAAGGTGCCCAGTAGGGGGCATTGCCTAACATGAATGTGTTATATGTTGAAGAGTGTTGCACAGCCACATGAGAGGCCTCCACCCCTCAGGTATATTATGTGTGCTTTGTGGATGACATTTTGGATACTAGAATGTGACCTTACAGCGAGTGTCTGAATACGCCATATGTAGCATGTTAGCGTGTACTGCGTATGACACAGTTGTGTATGTTGTGTGCATGTGTATCGACTCTGCCTATCCAATGTCCACTACAGTGTTGCCATAATTGTGTGGGATGCACTGTGTATTGCATGTGTTTGAGGCAGCTACTCACATTACTGAGATGTGCATAGTCTCACAGCAAACATGCGCAGCATGCATTATCTGCAGATGTGTTATGTGTACATGGCCTACACCTCACCTATGACATGCACATTTAATTAGCAATATTAAATGTAGAACACACTGACCAGCATAGGTTTGCTGCCTTGCTGTCACACCAGAGGGACCTACAAGGATATGAGACAGTTTGTCAGTGGCAACAACTGTGGCATTGCTACTGTGTGTTTGCAATCTTACAGTAGTACAACGGTTGACAGTCACAGGCCTGCATATTATATTCCTAATTATTAGTATTGCACAACACTAGGCACCACATAGTCTAACTACACAGTACACATCTCACATAAGCATGATCTATCAATACAGGTAACAGTAGTCTACAGCTATGCCATGTTACCTGCACGCTCTGTGTCAACTTGCTGGGTAGCTCCGGCCTCCATGATGATACATGTTAGTTGTTATTGTTGTTGTTGGCCAGGAGCCACAAGGCTCAGGAGCAGCTCCTCCACTCTGGTGAGGGGGGATGGATGGCTACCCCACCACCTCTGGCAGGCTGTTGTCTACAGATATCAGACGCATGCTTCCGGACATGTCTAATTAAATCATTGCAGTGATGGTGTACCTGCTCATATGTCCGGTTATGCATGCCTATGTAATTTACCCTACGGACAAGATCTTGCCACAGTGCAGTCCACTCTTGCTGGTCCTGGCTGGTTCTTGAGAACAGCAGGGCATAGTGCTGAACCAAGCTGGTTGTAATCTCGTCCTCCTCTGCTGAGCTATATGAGGGATTACGATGGTGGGCCATGACCCTGGAAGACGATGAAACAATATGTGTGAGCAAGTCATGTGGCACACTTAACATTCTAAAGTACAGATATCAATTAACTGCCATATATAGCAACCTATTGGCTGTCAGAGGATACACACTTTAAATACCACATATCAGTGCTTAACCCACAACTGCCTGACAGTGCCTGGCACACTCTATATATCAAACCATGTTTTGCACAGCAACAAAGATAAACCAGTATGTAAGACTATACAACAGTACATGGCACACTGTATGCGACACAATTTACCACCTAGCCACAGGAGGTATATATCAAGCTAATGCATAAAGAAACATGTAATCCATTGCAATGATTGTAAAGTCCAGTTACAGTATTACCAGTATACCACACTAATCTTTGATGTCAAACCCCTGCCTAACATATGTGCACATTCATTAATATAGGTGGCATACTGCTGTACTAGACTATACATGTTGCTAGATATTCACTTATATCCTGTAACACACATATGACCGAGGCCATGGTACAGGCATACCCACACACACATCAGACATACATACCAGACACAAAAGAATGGCAACCCATATGACCTTTAGCTGTGTACCATACAGTACTGTGTGTCAGTAGTTACAAAAACTTATGCCTGAGGTATGTAATCTGTGAGGACTACAGGGAACACACAAAACAGTGATTCCAAGAAATGTGGACATACACCATACTGTGCTGTTTAGGCATACAGCTTCAGGTAGTACTACAGTTCATACAGGAGTTGGTTTGACCAGCAGTAACACTCAATAAGCATACATGTACTGCTGTAGCCTACAATGGGACACCCCAGTCGACACTAAGGGACTACATCAGACCATATGGCATACTGCTTTTTCTGCCTAGAAATAGCATACACATCTTTTGCTGGGATCACAGCTTGGACACATAATACCATGACAGAAACAGTTTCCCACTAAGCTATCACACATATACAGAACTCCGACACATTCACCAACACATTCACCATCACACTCAGTCAACCTCACATAGCAATTATTGCAACAAGTACATGTGGGTGTGTATCAGTTCATAGGTAGGTAATAGGTTATTGGCCCTAGGGCCTATAGATGTCTAGCCATACGCTACCCTGGCTTTTGACACATAGGTAATTTCATTTCACGTGGCTTTGTCAAGCAGAGCCACAGAGGTGATTCCCAGGGTGTATTTCCTATCTCCCATACAATCATCAGGATTATTTATGATGACTGCTAATTAGGAGCTTTGTTTGCCATTGATAGATGGTTTGTTCCAGAGTATGGGATGTCTCTGAGATAGGAATCTATCCCTCCAGCATGTGCTGTTTATTGAGGTCACAAGGTTTAGGTCCCTAGAGCGTGTAGCTTGTAGGGATTGTGATCTGTTTATGTGGAGCATGTCCAACAGCTCTGGGTTTGACATAGATTTGTATGTTAGGCAGAGGTCACCTCTGGGTAGGCGGTATGCAACACAGTCTAGCTGTGGTTTTGTGAGACGGTCTGCATAGGGCATCTGTTTGAGGCTGGTATTAATCTTTGTGAGGTATGTCTATGTCCTTTCCAGTTGCTGTAGATGTCTTGTGAGGTCCATACCACATGGGGCATTGTACTCTATAATGGGTTTTATGTGTGTTGAGTAGAGGGGAAGACTGACCTATATTTCCCTGGATGACAGACCTTTTGTGATGATGTGTGCCACATAGACAGATTACATGACTAGTGTGGCAGTGTGATTATCAAAGGGGAGACTACTGTCCACCTGTGTCCCATGGTCGCTTATTACACCTTCGGTGTTAAGTAGACTACCACCTATGTGGTAGTTAATGGGTACAGAGTTTTTGCAAGAAGGGATGCCAATGCAGTGTCAACATTGAGCTTGAGTCCATGGCTTTGTCAACAGGCATCTGTTGCAGTAAATATGACCCTATCTCTCTCTCTCTCTCTCTCTATATATATATATATATATATATATATATATATATATATATATACACACACACACACACACACACACACACATACATATAAACATCCATTGGTGTACATATAGATATACATATAGGCACATATACAGTTCACCTTTCAAGGTGGGAATATCAATTATGCGAAGGTTGTGAGGTATACAGTTATGTCATAATATTGCACAGTGTTGTGCGGAATGTATTGAAGGTGTTCTCATCCCATGTAGCTTTAGCAGGCCTCACTGGCTGCAACACTGCAAACCTGACAAATCATACCCACAGTGTTTAACCACCACATGTCATATACCAGCACTGTATGCTGTCTTGTTTGCCACACACTACAACCTACATAGAAATACGCACATAACAACCTTCAACAACATATATATGTCCACCTTTCACAAACAGTTGCAGTATGTCCCTTGCTCTATGCACATGTACACATGCTAATATATCTGACACAGACATATCTCTCCGTATGTGTGTGCCATAAACACACAAGGACCACACTGTTGTAAGTCTATGTACCTCACGGCAGACCTGTTGGGCCTTGCTGCAACATGAACAGGTGTCACATGTGAGCACACAGTAATATTAGAGGGTGTATATATAGCTGCAAATGCTAGATTAGCATACTAGCCTGGTACAGCTGTTGCCAATGCTAAGCTACACATTAATATGACTATCATGCATTTGTTACTCTGTCACATCCATGTTTATATAACTATATGTGCTACTCCCCCAAACAGACATTGTACACACTACTGTACAGAACACAGATAACATGGATCATATGTTTGACATTTAATGCTGAGCTACATATGTCACAGTCATATCCCACTGCACACAGCTACACACTGATTTCTCCATGGCAGTAGTTATGCAGTGCATCTGTGCATAGATATGTACTGCTGCCACATATGGATGATTCAAACTATGTACAGTACTCTTCAAAAACATCTACTAAATGCCAGTAAATACATATCTGTTACATACCTTTCCTTTGTATGTGTTTGTATTTGTCAGTTCTGTGTGTTTTGTAATTTTTTTTTTTATATCTTATTTTTTTCAATATATTTTTTATTTTTCAATATATTTTTTATATCTGTTTTTTTTCAATATATTAGTTTTTCAATATATTTTCTTTTATATCTTTCGTTTTTTTTTCTGTTGCTGTCTGTGTCTCTCTCTCTCTCTCTCTCTCTGTACCTGCAATGAAATGATTGCATGTGTGGACAGCAAGTACAGCCTGCTTTTATAGGTATCTGCATATGTGCATGTGATGGCCTCTGTACCAATTGTTGGCCACCATTTGGCAATTGCATGCAGCCTGCTGTGTGGTACTTGCAGTACTCACTGTCATAGCAACCCAATGCTATAAATTGCTAAGTCAGGTAGGCATAGCCCTTTCAGCTTTCCAAAGTGGGGACCATGCTTGTTTGCTGTGGACACCGTTGTGTAAGTCACAGGGTTGGTATACTTCTTGTATCTGATGCTAGGGGTGTAGACAGTGATTTGAATGTTGTACTCAGACCTGAATGTTGCTACTTCCAGTACACAGTTGTCAGTGCAGAATCATACTCGCCCCTACAAATGCTAACACAAGATACATGGGAGTATGTAGTTTCTTTTCTACTTATACAATTAGCTGCCATACATGCATAGTTATTAAGATGTTTTCATTTGGCACATGAACTGTTTGTGAACTGCTATACTGTGAATATTAATGTACTCACTTCTGCACAGTTTGTGTTTTTTTTTGTTGACATTAGCACAGGATGCTCATGAAAACTGGACAATTCCAGTACTGAGTATGCCTACCTACATCCTTGCTGGACCTTGAACACACAGGTATTTTGTACATTTGGGTGGAGATTGTCCTGCTATGATACTGTGTGCTGCTGTAACATTATTTGCTGCTAGAATGGCTGGTTCTGTTATCACAGTCATGTAATGCAATTCCACAACAACTGCTGGTAAAGTTCCACAGAACAGGTTTTGTGTTATGGCATTCCTATCTTTCCTTTACATTCACTCATTCTGATGCATGATATATATATTTCAGCAACAACTTGCTGTATATCTACTGTGGCTTAGTGGTACTTCATGCAGTCTAGTGTGTACAAGGTCTGGGGTTCGAGACTAACAGTGGTGTTTTATTTTGCTGCTGAGCAGAACAAGGGCCCTCACGTGCAGGGTGACTAAGGCACTTTTAAGCAGTTGTAAGCAGGTTTGCGTGGGTTTGTGTGAAGCTTAGCAATACTTAGCTAAGCACACACAAGTGCACACAAGCGCACACCTGCGCAAACCCACTAACTACTGCTTAAAAGTGCTTACTCCCGCTAACCCCCGCGCTCATTTCTTTGAAAGAAAAGAAAATGGGGAGATAGGACAGTGGTGAAAAAGGGGCACAAAGAGGGAAAGACAGTAGGGAAAACAGCTAGGGATGTGCAGGACGGGTGTAGGGAAGGTCCATAGCTGCCCATTTCTTTAACAGCAACAGCTGTGCATATACTAGAAATTTGGAGGGAAATTTGAAACCTTCCACCACAGAGAGAGGGGTGAGGACAACGAAGTATGTTGTACTGCCAATTAAATTTCAGTTTATGTGTCCAGCGGACATGTGTGCAAAATGGGCAGCTATGTATGGGGCGTATTTATTTTGTGAGAGCAGATTGCCCATTTTTTTTTTCAGGTGAGAGTGGAATGTGGGGTAGGGGAAGTAGGTATATTTGGGGAGGTAGGCTGGGGAGGTAAACAGACAAGACAAACAAGATGCATACAAGGGCGGAATATGACACATGGGGTGGGTGAACACCATTGATGGGGAAGGATGTTTGGAATTCCTAAGCCCATGAGCCCACAGATGGCAACAGTGGAACTGAGATCCCCACCCATGGGCAGTCACCACTGCACCTTCACAGCCCAGAGGGTGGCTGTGCTGGGGGCTGCATAGGAGGGGCAGGCTCACCCATGAGTCACACCACTCTTGCCTCGAGTTGGTGTAGAGGATCAGTGACTGAACGCTCAATCTCCCTATGCACCACAGCCCAGACCATTCAGAGAGTGATAGGTGGCCCTCCTCCGGCCACGCTTGCATGGAGGGGACGAGTCCCATCCCCTGCAGCACTTCCACCTGAAGGTGGCACAGGGCCAATGGAGGAGGAGGTCCCAGGCTGGGCACCGGACCTGCTGGTGCCAGGTGCCATCGCCAGCTGAGGTGGGACAGGTGGGTCCTCTGGGACCGGCCTTCCCATACCTTCTATGTTTAGGAGGATTTAATGACAATATGGGTTAGTAATAGCCAACAGCATTCCAAATTAGTTGTAACAGCATGCAGTAGTATTCCCATTAACCCAACAAACCAGAATTCCAACAGTTGAACAGCAAGCATAACACATGCGTATATAGAACAACAGTGGACATTCCAACAGCATGCAGGATTGATTGGTGGCAACAGACCACCAAGATTGTGGTATGTGAACAGGGCACATGCATCAAAGTAAATGCAGATATTTATAAACCAATAGGACATATGTCCCAATAAATGTCATGAGATTAGACATACCCATTGAGGTGTGGAATTGCATTGTTTATGCACATACAGTAGGGTGTAAAAAGATACCTCCATTAACAACTTATATATACTTATAGTTTACACTACATTCCTATTGACTGCAGTTATATATCCCCTACATGTATTATTAAACTAGGCAATGTCCGTTAAATTGTAAAATGAGTTTTGCTAGTTCTTTATATACATGACCTGTATCTGACATACAAACTGTCCAGGATGCAGATGTTACTGCTACGTATTTATATATTTCATTTATATTTATATATCTACATATCTGGATGTGTTCAGGTGACATTATCAGGTATATTTTAACAGCCCCCTACATTTCTAGCAGCACACTGACATTTCTAGGGAACACAATAACAAGCTACTCATGTGCCAGATTAACCTGTACATGCCAGCCATGAACCGACAGTTGAGGACTGTATATATGCTTAAAAGCTACTGGTACTCCCTTCATCCACTTTATATGGGCCTACCCATGTGTAGGTTGACTGCGCTTAATACAACACTACTATTTCTATAAAGCAAGGGTACAACAACATATCGAATAAAGTGACACGGACACACTCCAGGAATTATACCTTTATTAATTACATTACACACTTTTCTAGTGACTCTCTCATTTATTTGATATATCAGTGCATGCAGAGGACTTTTATTCAAGACGTATTATACCTTTATTAATGGATTACAACACCTTTTCACGCTGTCTCACTTATTTTATATAACAGAACATGCAGAGAAGTTATTCAAGACTTATTATAACTTTATTAATGGGTTACAACACTCAGGCTCTCTCACTTCTTTTATATAACAAAACATGCAGAATAATTACTAACCTGCCTGGTGGTGCAGCCTTAGCAGCCTATCTGCATAGGCTTGCTGATTCGCAGCATGGACACCTGCAGCTGTGAAGTAAATGAAGGGATATTGAGACATACCTATCCATAATATAGACTACAATAGCAATTCTTACATACTTCATTCCATGGCTACATACTCAGTAGTGGGGCATTTTCCATTTCACGGGCCTCCTGTATCCACTGGTTCAGTCGGTCCTCCTTGCATCTCTTCAGGTCTGAGTAGTGGTGTCTGACCTGCTCACCAGTCCGAGGGATGCCTGTGGCACTGGTGAGATCATGTGCTAGATGATTCCAGGTTTCCGCTTTGTACTCAGTGCCTTGAAACTGGCCCTGCAGGAGTCTTGCATCATGATGATGGACGAGGAGCCAAACCATTACTTTTGACTCCTCAATGCCCCACTGTTGTGCTCGAAAATGACAGCCCTCTCCAGCACTGGCCATGCTGACTGCAGATGTGAGCTACAACCAGTTATGGCAATTATTCCCACCTATAGAGCTTAAATATGCCTCATTTCCCGCACTTATTTGTGATTGGCCGGTTTTGAAAAATCTCAGCTAAAAGCAAACCTGCTTAGCAATGGGTAAACTTCCATTGATATTTATGAGTGTGTTGGAAGTGCATCCATATGAAAAGCTGTCATGGCTTTGTGGTTTAGTACTGTGATTATGGTGCACAGTATCCCGGGTTTGAGGCCTGTCATTGCTTTTTATTTTACTACTGGCCAGACCGGCAAGGAGGTGTGGCTGTGTTTAGCCAACTTTGCTCAACTTTGCCCAATGTTGCTAGACATTGCTCTACGTTGCTCTACATTGCCCGACATTGCCTGATGTTGCGCTAGTTAGCACGGTGCGCAGCTCCATGCAAACATGTTTTGTTTGCGCTAGTTGGCACGATGCGCAGCTCCACGCAAAGCCATTGCACTAGTTAAAGCAGTGCTAAGCTATGAGCAATTATTCTTAATTGTGCTTAATACTAAACTTTGCTTAGCAGTGCTTCACATTGCTTAAGATGCGTTACTTATCTATTTATCAGTATGCATGACCATTTCACCTTCTTATATATATATATATATATATATATATATATATATATATATATATATATATATATATATAAAATATCGTTCACTACTACACAGGTCATTTCAATGCATTTTACTAAAATTTAAAAGGTAAATGTCAGGAATTATTGTTATGCACAGATTTCCTACAGAAAATGGGAAGGGGAGTGGTGGGACTCGAACCGGGAATGCCTCCTCTTTGTGCGAAGGCTCTACCACTACGCTATTGCTATTCGGCTTAATTTGCATATAAGTAGTTTATTATCCTCTTCGATGTCTAAACTGCTAACTGTAGCTAAGCAATGGGCAAACCCGTGCACATATGCGCAAATACGGGCAGCTATAGCAGGAATAATAAAGCAAAAAAAAAAGTTTTACATTTTATTATAGTTGTACAGAGGTTTAGAATGTGGGGTTGTGTAGTGTTGGGGATATACACATTTGCACGGACTCGCTCATGTCTGGTGACATTTGCAGTTTAGGCACTTGCAGGGGCATGGATATTTGGACTGCTCGGCAGTCTGACACGCCCCCTGCACTCGTCACACTCCGTGTTATCCTTAGAGTTGAGTCAGCGTGCCCTCATGAATATGCATGACGCGCTGACGTCATACTCTTAGGCTGCAGTTTTGGTGTAAGACTTATTTAGTCTTACACGGAGGATTACTGAATCCCAGCCATAGTCTTTTCCATTGATAGTGAAATATATTACAATGCGCACAAACCCCAAATTATATTATTTGTAAACTTTTACAAACAAATTTTCAAATCTTGAACCTACAACCTAGAAAATCTACATTGTTAGACTATTTTTTGTTAACCAGCCATACACTTTCAAGTGACAACAAGAAATTTACCTATAAGTGCATGTTTACTGAGATATTTACAGAAATAAGAAAACATATGCTTAATTGTATAATTAGCAAAACAAATAATACTTGATATGTCTCATGTGCAATTTACAGTGCAGATATAAAAGATAGTTTTCTTCAACATCAAAGGTTTCACTTAATCTTATGCAACAGGTTGTAGTCACTCGGTTTTTGAAGTATTAAGTACAAATTGAAATATTGTTTATTTTCATAATTACTAGAAAACAACTAGCAATATTTCCAGTATTGTGTGATATAAAACAGTAAATTATCCTGGCTTCCAGATTGGTGTTTCACACCATATACCTCAACAACATGTAGGTCTCTCAGTTATGAAAACATGAACATAAATTTGAATAAATAATAAGTGACAAACAAAGATTAATTTCTCCACCTGGAACATCTTAATCTAACAATTTTAGTTTCATTTTGTTAATAACTCCTTGCCCTTTCTAATACTGCCAATTATTAGCTGGTAAGTCACTTAGTTAAAGAAGTCAGACTCAAAACCTTCTGAACATCATAAGGAGGTATGGTTATGAACTGGAAGTATACAAACAAAAACATTTTAGGGTTGAGTGAGTTAATGTTATCCAGTACTGAAGAAACAGCTCTGCCCATGATCTGTTATGTCATATTGAAGTAAGCATACCTAAGTCTGCCAAATACATTTATAATGCTACAGCCCGAAGGAACAGAAGCTATGCCTGCACAAGATGACATTCAGAAAGAAGAGTCCATAAAAACAAACCCCATTACCTATTACCGGTGTAACCTGAACAACAATGAAACAAAAGTGTCGTTGCTGAAGTCCTCCAATTGTAGGGTTGCCACCTTTTCAAATGCCCAGAGTGGGACATTTTGAATGCCAAAACATACCCACAGCCAATACAATGACAGAACTTCATTTTTTTGCCTAAATAAAAACTTATTATTGTGGCATTTCAGTTGCTTTTTCTGTTTCTTATAACATTTAGGTGTTTTAGATACAGAATAACTGTTTTATGCAACTATTACATAAAATATAGGAAATTATTTTACCCTAAAATCTCTGGACATTCGCCATTTTTACAATTTTTTTGCAGGACACAACTGCCCAAAGAGGGACTGTCCCTCACAAAGTGGGACAGGTGGTAACCCTACTCCAATTGCAGCCATCCTCGCAGTCTAACCTATATGTCGGACCTAACAATGCATGAATGACAAGTAAAAAGTTTGTTGTGCATATATGGTCATGACAGAAAATACAAGGATTACTGTGAAGCAGTGTTACTAAAGGACAGCCAGAATTCCCAGGTAACAGCTGACTGGACTCATCTCCTCTGTCCAGAGGGAATGACTCACATAAAAATGACAGTGCATGCATACAGTACTCAACCATCAACCCACCTACTTAAAGTAAGAGGTAAAAATCCACATTTATGCATGTACTAACTCTGCAGACTATTGACACCCATATAATGCTTAGAGTTCTAATAACAGCATACAAGCTGAGCACCAGCTATGCTGAGACAACCATTTAATTTGAATGAGCCATGCCATTGTTTAGACTTGCTGTAATGATATTCCAAACTGATGTAGAATTGTTAAGCCCTGAGGTGTATACAGCCTGATTCACATTATAGAATCATAAGTACAGATCTGTAACTTAATTCCTATTTAGGTTAGGTAGCTTGTGGAATCTTGGGGGCCTGTGTTGAAATTAGGGTATCAGGGTATAGTATTACTGCTTAGTGTCAAGAATTATCCTAAGCATGACCTCTATTGGGATCTATTCATACTTGCAGAGTAGTAACAAACACCTAGACTTTTTTTTGTGAGTTAATTAGCAAAGCTGTATGAGCTTCCTACAGAGCTATGTAGGCAGTGGCCAGTAATGAAATCATTTATGAAGGCAGATGGTAAGGAACATAACCAGGCCATACTGAATAATTCTTCCAATGTTCTCCACTTTACCGCTGCTCTTTTAACACACACATCCAAAGGATTGTGTTGCTTTTCCTGTTTTTCCACATGGTGGCAGTATAGTCACCTTGTTTACAGTTAAGTATGCTCTCTCTTGCTCTCTCTCTCTCTCTCTCTCTCCCTCTCCCTCCCCCTCACTCTTTTTGTCCACTATCAGCTTGCTTGTCTTTATTTTTCTAGTCACATTAATTCCGCATTTTAGTTTCTTGACTATTTTGCTGTTACATGCTCACTCTTTCTACTGAAAGGAGGGAGAGTGACATCTTTTTCTGTCAGAATTATGCATGCTTTGTTACACACACAAAACAGATCCATATATAATTAACAGAATGAGTAATTGACAAATGAATTGGTGGACAATATATATTTCCTGGAAGAATGCAAGCTGTAAATCATTCTCAAAAATATTGCTAAATTGCAATTTACTTAAGTTCTCTATTACAGTATGGCAATCCTCCAAGAAATCCATTTAAACAGAGAACAGAAGTAATGCAGCAAAGGACTGATATCTAATTGCAAGTCTGCCATTCAGATGCAATACAATGGGAAAATATTCAGCTCTTGCAAATAGAAACATATTCCAGTCCTATGTCTAAATCAATTCCATATGCAACAGTAACTAGAATGAGTTTTGCAGTATGCAGTACACAAAGCTAATATTTTTCTGTACTCTTCTCTGTTTGTGTAATAAAGCACCATCACTTTCTGGTAGGGAAATTTTAGATTATATTGGAAACACTCAGCTAAATAACCAACTTCCCAAAGTCTGGCTAAACAGGAGGAAAAGTCTCTGAGAAACTGCAAAATGTCTTAAACAGAAAGATCAGAGCAAAAATGGTAAAAAAAGTGTCTGTACGAAAACAACTACACATCTTAGTTTTCTAACACATCAAGAGAGAGATATGTAAATATGCCTTTAAACAACTTAAGTATTTCAATACACTGGTTTAAAATGTTCAAATACAAGAACCAAGTCAGAGCATACACAATTTACTGTATTGTTGATTTTTTCCACTATGATGGCTTAATAATCCTTTTACATTCCACTCGGAGCATAAGCCACTGTGTAAGAAAACAGATATTTTTTCACTCTCTACCACACGCTGAGATAAATATATAATAGGCCTTCTCCTGTTCTCTGACAATATTCTGGTATTGCTTGCTTTCTCAGTCAGAAATAAAGAGGCTAAATTCTTCTGTACTACATAGAACAGTATGTTAAATCCAGAATACAGATGACACAATGCTGTTTCGCTCAGAATGTTAATACAAATTTCTATCATACCTGTCTCTACATGATACTTTCAAAGTAAACACAAGAGGTCTAGTGACCATCTTTTTTCTTCCTTTTGATACACACACAGACTGATTACGTATGCAAGTGTAATAAAGCTATTGTGAGAGTTTGTGGTGCCAGATGGAGTTCTAGTTGGCCATCTGAAAGCTCAGAAGGACATCAGTCAATACTGAATGCTTCATTGCAGGCTGTCTGGTAGTTGCATATAAATGGCAGATGTCATTTTGCAGATCCAGAAAAACAGACTAGACCATGTCATTGCTTTGACAGCACTGTTATTGAGTGCCATTTTGTTGCATAAAAACAGTCAGGTGTGTTATAACTGAACACAGGTGATATACAAAAGTTGAGATTCCTGAACAGTGGGGGTTGAGAAACGTTGGAATTAATATAGTTAGAGTTACTGAGGAAGGATTGTACACAGGGATCTGCCCCATTGGAGAACCACCTTTTTATCTGTAAGTTTCCATTACAACGTTACTGTTGTCTATGTTACCTTTACTATATTATAACAAGCAATGTTAGTGTGGTTGTTGTTATAAATCCAAGTATGTCTGATGTTCTTCCTGCCATGCACTTGCTGAAATGTGTTCAAGTCAGACAATATATGCAAACTGATGCACAGCTTGCAATGTTACCAAGTAGCAATGACTGTCACACAGACTGTGAGTCCTGGCATGACCTGGTTGAAGAGTAATCTTGTAAGTTTATTTGTGAAGTAATAAAAAAAGAAAAGACTA